>NC_134644.1:104183106-104408106 GCF_030463565.1 Pelecanus crispus
ATTGCTACACTGAAGAAGGTATAGTTTGGAGTGGTTAGGTGATAAATTACACAGAAAAAGTCTTTGTCATGGCAGTCATGAAAGACCTCAGAATTTACATCTTCCAGAATGATTACATTTAAATCTACATCTTCCAGAATGACTACATTTTAATCCATGATAAGCAATTATGCTTCTGTGAAAAAAACCCCACAATCCTGAACTCCAGCCCTTACCTGGACATTATTGCTCTCACAGAGTTTATTCCCTGTCATTTCTTTCCTGTGTTTTCACTTTGTTGGAAAGTTAGTCAGTCATCACATGCTTACATATAATTTGTTGAAATACAAATCTAGAATGCCTTGTGTATACTGTCCATGGTCAGTTGCTACAGGTCAAAAGTGACCACCCTTATTAAAAGTAAGTGTCCTCTCTGCTCCTTTAGTATTTGGGTAAAAATATTTCCAAACTTTAAGGACAGCCTGATATTTAGATACCTAAATGATATAGATCTTAACCTCAAAGCAGCTCCTGTTTATTCTGCAGCCCTCTTAGTTTCAACGGAACTCTGTTGTGGGGAAGAGCATTGCCTGCTGTAATCTACCAGCATTAATCAGTCAGTCAGTGAACTAATCAAAAGCCCAAAAAAGCTGGGATTCAAATGAGGCATCACATATTTTCTTGTTGCAAAGAATTCTGAAGTACTTATTTCTAGATAATTCCAGGAAATTTTATCACCAGTTCCCTTGATATAGGCACTTTCTACATCTCCTACAACCCAAGAATTCTTAATTTACTCACCTTAGAGCATACTAAAACCATGGTTAATAATTTAACAGAAAAGTTTAAATTCAATTCATGTATGCACAAAAAAGCATGTATATGGCACAATCCTAATTTTAAAGTGGAAAATAAAAAATTCATATGAACCCATAGGAGAAACTGAACCTTGTTATTTTTAGAACTTTTTTAATGAGCACGAACTCTTCTGTTCTTTTGATAAGTATCATGAAAAATTGAACATTCCTAATTTCCACTTGTGGTGATTCTTTCATATTAGACATTTATTTACACAAATTACTGGTCTTAAATTGAATTATATTCCTGCAACTCCTCTGCTCATTGAATACTTTTAATCTTTAATAGAAATAGAGCAGCTTTCCATTTAAACAACATACCTATATTATGAAATCAGGACAGTAAACCAATATTGTTTTCAGATGGCAGAAAAAATTAAATGACA
The DNA here is from genome assembly GCF_030463565.1 of Pelecanus crispus. Classification (NCBI taxonomy): domain Eukaryota; kingdom Metazoa; phylum Chordata; class Aves; order Pelecaniformes; family Pelecanidae; genus Pelecanus; species Pelecanus crispus. The sequence goes on from NC_134644.1 coordinate 104,184,329, forward strand.
GTTTGATACACATACACATATATAATCTATAACTATACTATGCATGAACAGATTAATATTCTTAATTCAAACATACTTTTTAAATATTCACTTTTTAACTTGTCAGACACAAGCTACACCTGCTCAAAAAGATGTGAAGTTCCATCTCAGCATAGACATTTAGAAAAATCTTACAATTGCTTATCCTATTGTTTTAGTTGAGATTTTTTGTCCACAATTCATTGCCTTGTATATGAGAACTGCCTTCTTTGCAATCTACAGCAAGACCAGTTGTGTTAGGACTGGTCTGACTGGACCTCTGCATCTGGAGAGTATTCGGAAATCTGGAATGGTCTGAAAGTTTTTGTATGCCATAGCTGGACTAAATAAAAAGTGTTTATCCTCTCCTTGAAATGCAGGATCAGAATACATTAGCAATAAATTTGATCACCAGTTACTCCACAACATGCCAAAGCCTTAGGGAGGAATGACTAAGTTACTCATCACAGTAAAACTAGAAATGCCCTGGTTGAAAGAGCTTGACAGATTCAACATCCAGAAAGACAGTTGGTCCTTAAAATGTTCTCAGTTTTTTCCAGTTGTTATGATGATCAACACATTAGCCAGGCTAAGCATGGGCCTCACAAATACAGTTGTACACTAGATAAAGTGTTTGGGCTGTGATTGGAAGTTAGGTACTTGAAAAATGGAACAGAGGTCTCCTAGAATTTAAAGCTATTCTTATGTTGTTGAGGAGAGTAATTTGATCTGGCAGTCCTAGCTCAGAGATCAGCAGAAACAGAATTCTTTCAGGAATGTGGGAGTGAACAGAAATGTAATTGGTACACAATGGTTAGAGGGATGGGGTGTTACTGTGAGCCCTCAACCTGTTGCCCAGAGGCATGATGGGGACACTGCAGCACAGCTGAAGTCTGGCAGAGATGAGATGGGGGCTCCTGAGATAGTTAGAGCTCACAAGGAAACCTTTGTAAAACACCCCAAGGGAAACAAGGGATGTTCCACTAAGAAGGTAACACGGCCAACAGCTCAGATGAAATGCCTCTACACAAACGCATGCAGCATGGGCAACAAACAGGAGGAGTTGGAAGCTGCTGTGCTACTAGAGAGCTACGACCTGATTGCCATAACTGAAACTTGGTGGGATGAATCCCACAACTGGAATGTGGCTATCGATGGCTACAGGCTCTTCAGAAGGGACAGGCGAGGAAGGAAGGAAGGGTGGAGGCGTTGCCCTCTAGGTAAAGAAATCGATCCAGTGTGAAGAGCTGTCCCTGAAGAATAGCCACGAGCAGGTCGAAAGCTTATGGGTAAGAGTCAGAGACAGAGGCAACAAAGGGAACCTGGTGGTTGGTGTCTACTACAGGCCACCTGATCAAGGGGAGCCTGCTGACGAAGTCTTCTTCCTCCAGCTCCGGGAGGCTTCGTGCTTGCAGACTCTTGTCCTGCTGGGGGACTTCAACCACCCCAACATTTGCTGGAAAAGCAACACAGCGAGCTGTAGGCAATCCAGGAGATTCCTGGAATGCATAGACAACAACTTCCTAAGCCAGGTAATAGACATCCCTACCTGAGGGGACGCGATACTGGATCTGATGGTCACCAATGCAAGTGAGCTCATCGGTGATGTCAAGACTGGAGGCAGCTTCGGCTGCAGTGATCATGCATTGGTGGAGTTCACGCTCCTGAGGGACAAGAGAGGAGTACAGTCAGGACCCTAAATTTTAGGAAAGCAAACTTCCAGCTCTTCAAGGAGTTAGTCAGAAGGACCCCCTGGGAGACGGTCCTCAGGGACAGGGGAACGGAACAGAGCTGGCAGATCTTTAAGGACTCCTTCCATAAAGCACAAGAGCTCTCAGTCCCCAAGTGTAAAAAATCAGGCAAGGAAGGGAAGAGACCAGCATGGCTGAGTCAAGACCTGCTGGTCAAACTAAAGAGTAAGAGGGAACTGCACAGGCAGTGGAAGCAGGGACAGGTGTCCTGGGGGGAATACAGGGAAACGGCTCGGTTGTGTAGGGCGGAGGTCAGGAAGGCCAAGGCGAGGATGCAGCTGAATTTGGCAAGAGACTTAAAGAATAACAAGAAGGGCTTCTACAGGTATGTCAACCAGAAAAGGAAGGTTAAAGAAAGCGTACCCCCCTTGATGAACAAGAAAGGCGAACTTGTATCAACGGAGAAGGAGAAGGCTGATGTACTCAACAACTTCTTTGCCTCAGTCTTCACCAGCAACTTCTCTCCTCACCCCTCCCGAATCGATGGACCAAAAGATGGGGATCAGGGAGGTAAAGCCCCTCCCACTGTAAGGGAAGATCAGGTTTGAGACCACCTGAAGAACCTCAATGTACACAAGTCTATGGGACCTGATGAGATGCATCCCAGAGTCCTGAGGGAATTGGCTGATGTAGTTGCCAAGCCACTCTCCATGATATTTGAAAAGTCATGGCAGTCGGGTGAAGTCCCTGCTGACTGGAAAAAGGGGAATGTTGTGCCCATTTTTAAAAAGGGAAGAAAGGAGGACCCTGGGAACTATCGACCTGTCAGCCTCACCTCTGTGCCTGGGAAGATCATGGAACAGATCCTCCTAGAAGCTATGCTCAAGCACATGGAGGACAGGGAGGTGATTCGAGACAGCCAGCACGGCTTCACCAAGGGCAAGTTTGATGGATAAGGAATTGGCTGGATGGTCGCATCCAGAGGGTCGTGGTCAATGGCTCAATGTCCACATGGAGACCGGTGACAAGTGGAGTCTCTCAGGGGTCCGTACTGGGACCGGTGCTATTTAACATCTTCATCAATGACATAGACAGTGGGATCGAGTGCGGCCTCAGCAAGTTTGCAGATGACACCAAGCTGAGTGGTGCCATTAACACACCAGGAAGATGAGATGTCATGCAAAGGGACCTGGAGAAGCTGGAGAGGTGGGCCTGTGTGAACCTCATGAGGTTCAACAAGGCCAAGTGCAAGGTCCTGCACCTGGGATGGGGCAACCCCCGATATCAATACAGGCTGGGGGATGAAGAGATTGAGAGCAGCGCTGTGGAGAAGGACTTGGGGGTACTGGTAGATGAAAAGCTGGACATGAGCCGGCAATGTGTGCTTGCAACCCAGAAAGCCAACCGTACCCTGGGCTGCATCAAACGAAGCGTGGCCAGCAGGTTGAGGGAGGTGATTCTGCCCCTCTACTCTGCTCTGGTGAGACCTCATCTGGAGCACTGCGTCCAGCTTTGGGGTCCTCAGCACAAGAAGGACATGGACCTGTTGGAGTGGGTCCAGAAGAGGGCCACCAAAATGATCCGAGGGCTGGAGCACCTCTCCTACAAGGACAGGCTGAGAGAGTTGGGATTGTTCAGCCTAGAGAAGAGAAGGCTGTGAGGAGACCTTATTGCAACCTTCCAATACTTAAAGGGGGCCTACAGGAAAGATGGGGAGAATCTTCTTAGCAAGGCCTGTTGAGACAGTAGAAGGACTAATGGTTTTAAACTAAAGGAGGATAGATTTAGACTGGATATAAGAAAGCAATTTTTTACAATGAGGGTGGTGAAGCACTGGAACAGGTTTCCCAGAGAGGTAGTGGAGGCCCCATCCCTGGCAACATTCAAGGTCACATTGGACGGGGCTCTGAGCAACCTGATCGGGTTAAAGCTGTCCCTGCTCAATGCAGGGGGGTTGGGCTAGATGACCTCTAAAGGTCCCTTCCAACCCAAAACATTCTATGATTCTATTCTGACAGGCCATTCTTCCTAGGGTTTGGAAAATGGCTGTTATACTCTGTGCTTTCAGCCTCTGCTACAGTGACTATCTCTTGTCTTTTCTCCAGCTTTTACATCTGTAACTCATTTTGGTTTATCTGCCACACCTGAAGCAGGTGCCAAGATAATTATAGTAAATTAATTTTAATCAGCTGAAGATGATTTACCTTGATTTGATGTGCATCTAGCAATACAGGTTTTTTACAGCAAATCACAGGCACCTGCATTCCACAAGAAATATTTTCTGATGTTTTATATGGTTAGTTAGCTAATATTTTGGTAATGGAAATTTGAGCTTCATAGATCTCAAAGATATTATGACATCTTAATAGACTTTATAAACATCTTGTAAAGCTCTGCCACAGGGCTTATGGTATTTGAAACATGTACAACTTTCACAGTGCTGGTCCAACAAAATTTGTAAACTTCTCAGGTTTAGGAATTTATTAACACCATAGTTCATGGGACTAAGAAGCAAATATCTTTTTGCAAGAGATCTATCTTAGAAAACACACTTAGTATTATTGTGAAGCTCTGTACACTAAACAGGTTGGTTCAAGGATTGACATACACATCATTTACATAGTTTATAAATCCCTTAAAATAAATAGCTCTGATTCCAGGAACCTAAAATTTGGTTAGTAACCATTTAAATATTTACAAACATAGTTGAATATTTGATAAAAGGAGTCAAAATCTTTTGGAAAGATGTTTTTTAAAGTGAGAAAACACTTCATTCAGTTAAATGTAGAAGTGAATTTATAAATTAAAGACAAGTATATTCATGCTTGCATATGAATCAATCTGTGCTGAACACAATTTTAAACTTTGTCATAATGATGTTCTTAGCATCTGTGTTCATACTTTTTTAGCTAAACAAACCACTAACACATATGTTGGGTCACCATCAGTCCTGATAAAATATCCACCAATGCCAGAACTGAGTTACTGTCACCTCAAAGGATTCAGAAGAAAGCTGCAGTAATAATTCCTAGTCTAGAAAACTGCATTAAGGGACAGACTAGAAGAACTCGATCTGTTTTATTTATCTGAGAGAAAGTTGAGTGCTTACTCACTTCTGTGTCGTATGTGTAGCTGAAGAGAACTTTTCTGATGGAAGGGTCCTTCATCTAGCTTGAAAACACATGACAGGATCTTTCAGTTGGAGGGTAAAGTGAAATAAATTCGGACAAAGTGTGTGTTTTTAATGGTGAGGACTGTTGCTGTCTATCAGCACAACTTGTTAATTCTAGTGATGGCTTCTGCATTACTTGAAGTCTTTAAGTAAAGGCTGGTGACTGTATAAAAGACATGTTCTGATTAAATCAGGGTATGTTGAATTCATGTAAGCATCCTTTAGTGAAAATCTCAGCCTTCCGTTATTCGGGAAAGTCAAAAAAGACTGCAGTAGTGGCATACTTTGATCTTTAAATTCTCTTCCTCTCTTTTGGCTCAGATTCAGGTTTCATTTGGTGCAAAGAATGATGAGGTCTGCAGCTCTAGAGGGGTATACAGGATCCTAGATGATCATGTACAAACCCAAGAAATTTGAAGAATATGAACATATTGTTTTCTAGAACGGATTCTAGCAAGCAAAGGAAGAAAGGCAAGTCTGATGGCTAAGACAGTTTGTAGGGAAATTTTGTTGCAGATAGTGTTGCCAGTCTTTGAGAAAGAGTTCCTCCACAGTAAAGAGATGGAATGAAATCCTTTTTGAAGCTTATACATAGCCCAGATTTTTCTTCTTGCTTTGCTGCCTTTGCACAATGACTGGAACCCACATATGCAAAGACTTCTGAACTACTGCCACATTCCCTTTATATCAGATTTGCTGCAACAGCTTCACCACAAGCACAATCCACTTTTCCAATGTCTGAGGACCTCGCAACGTCTTATATGAACAGTCCTACCATGAGTGCTGAGATACAGCTGATGAGACTATGTTATCTATCATCTTTTGTGGCAAACGCAGGATCACAGCTGCTTAGATAATGTCCTGAAAGCAGTTATTTAGGAATCTGAGGCTGATTACCTGCTAGTACTAGAGAAAACAGCTGACAGGAACAAGGGAGACCTAAACTACCCCACATTAACTTCAAGGAAGAAAATACAGGAGCCAACACATTAGCCTTAGTTAGAGTATAAATGAGTCACAGCACTCTGTTCAGATGCTGACTGTCCCATTGGCCCCAGCAATGACAGCAGAATGTGCAGCCAGGGTTCCTACCTCCCAGGGCTCTGGGATGCTTCCTGCCAGTATTTAGATGCACCTTGCACAGGGCAAGATGAGACTTGTATCTTGAGTTAAAGCTCAGTGTGGACTGCCAAAAAAGGGCAATATGCTAGGTTCTGCATCCCTGGAGTGCCCCTGAATTCAAAACTCTTTGGGACCACTTTGGGACCACAGCCACTGTGTAGTGGTAACTTATGAGGCTTTGGGGCACATTAATTATCTCTCTTGACTTCTAAGTCAGTAGCACAGCCGGTATCCTACTCCTGGCTCTATTCAATGTGCATAGTCAGTCTACAAGATTCAGGCAATCCAGAGCATTCATCGAAGTTCAAAGAGATGTTCTGGGAATGTTAAGTCAGGTTGTCCACAGCCTTCATTGCATGGAATGGCTTAATGTAAACATATGAGAATTTGAAAGGCCTTGACAATATTTTGAGGGTGGAAGATAAGACCAATGCCAATATGAATCTCCTTTGCAATGCCATTGTCTTCCTTCAAAGATGCACTGATGCCATGAGTGTGATTGTTTTTTGGGACATCAGATTCTGCTTTGCTGACACTTGCATCAAGTTCCAAGGACTTGCATATGACATCCCAGTCTGAGACACTGATGGAATCTGAAAATCCTATTGGTGATTGGTGAACTCTCTTCAGTCTTGCCCCAAAAATATACAACGAAATTTAGGGGCACACTGCTGGGGATGAACATAACAAATAGCTTCCGGTACACTGAGCAGAGTGAGTGCAGCAGGGATCGCAGAGCTGAGTCTTCCCAGGAACCAGTCATAGGTAGGTATGTTCCATTCTCTCCCATGTGTTTGTGTAACTTTATGAAAGCCTCTCAGATATGTTGGTTTGACTTGTGTAAGTAACATTATGATGTTTATACACTTAAGCACCTTGCACAGCACTTTTACCCAGTAATATAAGCAACACTAAATAGAGAATGATCTATTTTCTATCTTTGCTAAAACTTACCATTCATCATTAGTTTGTTAACAGCAAGCTGTCAGGGAGCTGGTCAAAAGCCTTCAAAGGATGAAGTAAAAGATATCAAATAGTTAATATAAAGTGTTCCTTTGTCCTTTGCTCTGTTGTCATGATCAAAGAAAACTGGTACATTTTTGAGGCATAAGTGACCTTTGCAGAACTTACTATTTTTTGGTTACTGTTGTGTTACATAACTTGTCTTAACCTAATTTACTTGTAGTTTCAGTAACTTTATCTAATCTGTCATTCCCATTCTCACACTTGATGAAAGAGAGATATATCAGCTTGTTAATATATTAATTCAGGCAGTTAAAAAAACAGGATACCAATATTAAATTTCTTCAGAACTCTAAGATAAAAATGCTAGAAATCACCATAATGATAGTCACCCATCAGCGTACTTCAGAGTTTCCTCTTTTGTTGCTTTAGTTTCCGAGTTGCCTCATATCCACTGCCCAAGAATAGAAGATCTGGGGAAATATCTCCCATCAGCTTTTAAAAATATCCAGTTAAATATGTTGATGTCTAAACAATGTCCGTATTCCCTTTATAAGCTAGGAGTCTAAACTAGGAAGAGCAGTAAGCCAATGGATACACTTCTGGTACGCTTAAAGTATTTCATATTCAGCTGTTTTCTAAGTTATTAGCTTTTTAAAATTCAGAATTTACATTTTACCTGTTGTAGTTTATCGTTTAAAAAACAATTAGTATTTGGGCTTGATTGAATAGGATTTTCTGAACTGAATATTTTTGTGCTTGGAATAATCTGCTTTTTTTTTTCTCTTGAATACTTCACTTGATAATTCTTGTACAGCTGTAAAGTACTTACTGGAGAACAGACAATTTTCAAGTGCTGTTGGAATGTGTTTTTAGTAACTGTATTTTCTGCTTTGCTTTTATCATATGAAGATGAATTGGAAAAGGAGAACTGAAGAGACACTAGCAAAGCAGACTAACGTGGCTCAAGTTAGGTCCTCCATTACCCTTGTATTTATGAGTGATATGGATGAAACTTGGCAGTGCATTTTGGAAATTGTCATGGTCAGTCAGGTTTTGTTATAATGTATTCAGAGTTGAAGGTATATTGATGCTCATATCAGAGCAAACCAAAAGCTTTCAATAAATTTGGTAGTTATTGTTTAATATTGACCATATTGTTGGCAGGCAAACAAACCAGAGTCTCACTGGCAAGTGCAGCAAAACATACAGCAGGTTTTTTGTACTTTGCCCTAGTATTTCTGAAAATATTTCTCAAAATATTTTCCCAGACCCTCCCCATTTGAAAGAAACTTCTCTTTATGTGCCCAGAAATTCTAGTTTGCTGCAATATTTGCAAACATATTGCTTCTGCTGATGCAGTGTTTGGGGAAGCCTTTCAAAATATCTACTACTTTTTCTGAATGGCTGAAGTTTTGAATGCTAACACTGCATGTGGCCTCAGCTGAGGTACAGTAACTTCACTGATTCTGACATCCGTGACCAGAAGTTTAATATTTAAGGTAGTAGTCAAATAGCATATGATATCAATCACAGAGTACAGAGCACAGAGCAAAGTGGAGCACAATGACAGTGTCACAGTGTGATGAGCAGACAAAAGATATAGGAATAAGGGGGCAAGATCATCATAAAAAAATCTCCTAACCACTTTCCTGCTGCAGCAAGCCATAGAGGTGCTTGAATTCCCTCATTAAGTTACTCTAGGTACATGGATCATAACTTTACTTTCAGTGGCAGCTTGGGCCAACTAAAGCTGTAATTTTCTCCTCCCTGTTCTTGACAAGAGTTTCTGTCCTCATGCTGTGTTTCTTTTCTGCCAACACAAGTGTTTGTGTGCCCACACAAGGTGAAATGCATTGAGAAACTGCTCTGGCTGCTAGTTATGCATGGAGTCCTGACCTGTTTTACCATCTGACAGACATTTGCACCAGCATGATGGAGTAGGAAGCATGGGGCAAGGACAAGTGGGCAAAGGTGGAAGTTGATGAGTCAAGAGAGAAAGTGTGGGGGTTAACAATGAGAACCAGCAGTTTTGTGAAAGACTCTTTTATGACCTACACCCTAAGATGCTGTCACAAGACCACCACATCTTGACCTCATCAGGGTACTCAGAAGAAAATACTGCTGGCACTATGTGAGCTATATGTTCCTCTGCTTGTTTCACTGTAGGGATCCAGTCAAACAGACATCCTCTGAAAGTGCTGAGCAGACAGAGTATTACACAAAACAGCACCAAAGGAGCTGCTCACTGCCTTTTACCTCACTTCAGTTAGCACTCAGCTGAGATGTGGAGGACCAGGATGGAGGATGTCCTCTGCTTAAGACAGAGCAATGGGATAGAAGTGGCTATGTGTTTCATGTTCTGTTTTTGCTACTGCTGAAGAATAATTTAAATGTTGCTGTACTGGGAACTTAGCCTAATTCTCAAGTGTGTATTCCAGTAACCTGACATACAGAATCCATACATTGCCTTGATCTCTAGCACAGATAATACTTACTTTGTATATAGGCCTAGTCAACCAAGAAGAGTGAATGAGTAGTTCCCTGCTTAGGCTTATGAGAGTTTCTGGTCCCTGATGTGGATCAGATGAGATCAGATGTGGATCAGATGTACCAGCCACCTGGACCTTCCTTATTCTACCTGAGACCTTGGCACTCATGGTAGGGAGGTAGTCCCCACACAGCACTGCCTGTATGACGAATACTTGACACCTACTGCAAGAAATCTGTTCACAATTGCAACTGTCAAGGAGATAAATTAAATTGAGGCTCTCAGATCTGAAGTCTCCCCTAGTGACTGGCTTAGCTGGCTCCATCTTCATTGTGCCAGGTGAAGTAGAGCTTACCATCCAATTCTTCTCAGACATTACAGTAGAAAGCTTGGGGATCAAATCCAGAGTGAAATATAGGCACAGTGAGACTGTGCAACAACAACTGAAAGTTAGGTGCCTAGCCTTAGGACGTTATTTCACAGTTGTGAAAGAGAGAATGGGGAAGTTTTACTCACCCAAACTGGGATTCATACTACCCAGCACACTCAGTACAGTTTTTCCAAAACTGCCCATATGAAATGTTGGCTGTTCAGTCCATCCTCCCTTGGCTGCTTTGGTTATATATCCAACATATGATGTGTGGAATGCAAAAGCAGTCCCAGGACCAAAATGTGGGTTTTTTTTGTTTGGGTTTTTTTTTTTCCATTTTCTAGCTGTGTTTTGAAATGAACCTCTCTATAGCACTTGGTGTCCTCTGGGCAATCCTGGCAAATCAAATCCTTCAGCAGACATTGTGATGGGCTTACCTTGGGACAGTCATGCCTAGGCACACTATCTCAAACATACTGTATTGGTGTGCACACCAGGCCAACAACATTCAGAAATTGCAATGTTAATCACAATTCTCCATCCACTTGATATGTGTAGTAGCAATACAAAGCCCTGAAAGCAGTTCTAATGAACATCTCCCAAATTTCACCTTTCCATGTCCATTCCTGTCTCCTTCCCACTCTTATGTTGGATGGTGTACCTGGGGTTAGAGATATCTTTATGCTTTACACTGCAGGAGACTGGTATCTCTCAGGGAAAATTCCCTAGGGAAAAACGTCTAGTCACTGAACATGTTTTGTATTAGTTACACTTGTGTAAAGTCTCCTGAGCAGACCTTGCTAAGTCAGCTCTAGGAGCTATAGAGATACCTAAACTAGTTAGGAAATAGTAAATCCATTGATTTAAAAGGGACTTAGTTTAAACCACTTACAAGAGTCAGCACTCCTTAATGTCAATAACAGCTGCAAAAGTGTGCTCTAAATTTACAAATGTGCAATAGCTGCAATAGCTGCCTTAGTGAGACAATTTCTTGATCTGTTCAGCTCTGATTGAGTGCTCCAGGAAGTAAACAGCAAATAGAGCTTGTTGCTAATATCCTGCTGAAATGTTTTACCAATGGAAAATCCTTTTTTTTTTTTCCATCCCTGAACTGAAATTTTTTATACACTCTGATATACCACCCTGATACAAAAATGATGGTTACTTGATCTTCCCAAGAAGATAATTGTCAATGTTCTTGTAGATGAGCTGGAGTATAGGCAGAAGGGAGAAGATCCCAATTACCTGCCTCTGGCATCTCTTTCTCTCTCCAAGTCTGGCTGCAGGAAGAACAAGACACCTGTAGCATCCATTTTTTTGCTGTTCTGACTCAACATGTATTTTTAATTCTAGAAAATGTAACGTTTTTTACAGGCTAGGATTTCCATTTTATATCCAGCTTTAGTGTCAGAACATCTGCCATGTCTGACACAGTAGCAAAAAGGAAGATTTCTCTTGTAGCATCTGTTACTATAATAATTATTTAGGTCAAAATTATATGCAGGGGTCACATGCTTTATGTAATATTACAGAGATTCATGAACTGGTCATCCTGATTATGACTTTAGCTTTAGTTACCCACACTCAACTCAACAAGCCTATCTTGGGCCAGAAAATTCAAACAGTAGAACAGCACTTGAACTTAATAGGTACATTAGCAATACAGAATCACTGCTTCTCCCACTGAATTATTAGTTTCAGCCTCACTTATGTCTTCTTCCATACTCCTCAGAGTTAAACGCCCACTTAACATGGTTAGAAGTGCTTTTGTGTGGGTGGGAATCAGGTAGTGACAATGCTCAGTTAAAATTCAGCCTACTGCTGCAATGAAGACAAAACCCAGAGAAGGAAAAGAAAAATAAGAGAAAAAAGAAAAAAAGGAAAAAGAAAAGCAGTTTGCAGGGTCAGAAGACTGAAAAGATTGCTCTTTCCTGCTTATCTTAGCATGAGCTGATATAGGAAAGTTGAATGGCATTTTATTGATTCTAGCCTTTAGTTTCAAACAGAATCATTGATATTATATTGATATTCTCATATGTAACTACTGTTTAATGCCATGATCCTATTTATTAAATGTACTTGTCGCAATAAAGCATTTTTAAAGGGAAAAAAATCATTTCTCTAAGTAAGGAACAGTAAGATAAAAGCTATGCAATTATTCAACTTTTGATCTTTAAGAACCTTATTTTCTAAAGAGAATGTGTGAGTGCTGTTCAGCTTTTGGTTCAGCTAAACTCAAACCTTTGAAAGAGATACTATACATAAATAAAGCAAACAATAGAATGGCTTATTTTCACAGCAGTGGAGTTTTGTCAATGTACTGAAGCTTAGTGTTATTAAACAATAATTAAGCACTTGAAGCATAGTCTTTTACACTTGCTAATCTTGGTGACTGTTTACATGCTACTGTTTGTTAAATGGCAAAGTTTATTGATTTGGCAAATTCAGTACCACATCGTATATTTTTATTCAGTCTGTGTTCCTACATGCAGTTCAGCATTTTTAAATGTCAACCACAAAGTATTATTGATCTGTAATTAAAAGTGCAAAGAAAAATTAGCATAGTAGAAGTTTATGGTCATTAGTACAAGTACTGTTAGGCAATTATTCAGCTTGCTTTAACATCTCTTTTTTTTCAGTTATTGACATACAGTACAATACTCACCTGCACACTTTTATTTTGTTAAAAAGGCAAGTTGAATAGTTACCAAACAGTGGCCCTTTACAGAGTTTTTGACATCAGCACTTTGTGGAATTATCTAAAAATCTTTTCTCTGAAGGCTTTTCTTAAACAGAAGAATATTAAAGAAAAAAGAAAATAGGAAGTGCTACAGGTATACTCACTATCTAGAAATACTCATTGTCTAAAATCAGAAATTGCTTTTCCTGTACGAATAGAGCAGAGGAAAAAGTGGGATTGGACTTTCTTTTGTAGCCTGGGATGTAGATGCATAGATGAAGTACATACTATGTAACACATATTTTTTTTTCTCTAATACTACTTTTTTCTTCTTTAGGTACAGGATATGTTCTTTGAAAATGTTCTAACATGGATTGTTTTCTTTCTGGTTCATCTGAAGATCAGGTGAATAATAACTGGAGGTGACTGGCAACTCTTCAGTGGCCTGAACAAAAGCTCTTCCACATCCAAATCCAGTTTCTGGTAATTAGCACAAATTGGTCACCTTGCCATTGCTTCAACAAAGGGGCTGAGTAACTTGAAGAGAAGACCTGCTAGGATGAGGGGAGGAAGAGTGTGCATCAGCTGCTGCTATCACTCTGTCTGCTACGTGAATAAATGAGAGATGAGCTCCCAGGCCCTTGCACCGGCTCCTTCCATGAATATTCATTTACCACTATGCACACTCACTGTACAATACCAACTCACTGATGTCCAAGAATAATTTGGAGTATATGTAGACATTTGCAAAGTTGCCTGCTGTTTTTTGGGTTTTTTCTTCAGGTATGTATCTCAGTTCTCAGATACTGGCAACACCCCATTTTATATGGATTTTAAATTGAGAAATGACAATCATTGAGCTTCAGATCAGTTCACTGTCAAGCTGCATTGCCTGGAGATGCCTGCTGGTCCCATACCTCTCCCATGCAGCAGTTTCCCTGGCGGGACAGTGTGTCCCACCACGTCTCTGAGAAGCTTTCCATAGCCAGCGCTGTAGGAGCCAACAGGAAGGTTATAAGGGTCAGAATGTCACATTAAAAGATGCAGTCTGGCCATTTAATCTGCTCTTAGAAGAGGCTGCAGCATTCCTGAACATATGTAACTCTTTCCACGAGGCAGCTGGCCAGCATAGGAAATGCAGTTTAGAACTGCCCTGATTTGGCTCCCTCAGATCAGTTCATTTCCACTCAACTCTGTTACGCAACTGCTAAGGAAACAAATAAATGAGAATATCCATTTCTGCTGTCAGGGCATCCTGGATACTTTGGTTTCTTTGTTTTCAAATGGCTTCTGAGTTTTGGGGCATAATTCTAATTTACAGGAGATATCTGGTAAAACATTCCAACAGTAAAAACATAAAACCTTTTAATTTAGTAAGAACTGCATGAAGAGCCTCATGAGAGTCATGATATAAGAGTCAAACTTGAGGCTTTGATGAACAGTCTTTTTTCCCACTGTTAACAACTTGTGATGCTTTTGCTGAAACCTCACCTGGACACAAGTCATTATATAAATATTTAGTTTTCTCTTTCAGAGACAAACGAATGCCTCACCCTCTTAGTTACATGTTTGCAAGGAAATTATAAGGAATTACAAGGAAAGTTTAGAAAGATGGAGCTTAAAACTCAAGAAAAAATAAAGCCAAACATAGAACCATGTTTTAAACCACTACTGTGTTAAAGCTAATCTCATGACTGCTGTGGCCCAACAACATGTTATCAAGCATGTTAGTGGTGAGGAGAGAGACATGTACAATGCATTACCATTCCAAAATCTAAAGGTGCCTCAACCTGACTTTTTTATCCACAGATGCAAACAGAAGAATACTTTTATGCAGTAAACAAGTGCTGGCAAGATAGTACCATCTTTGCTCAAATGTAGAATTTCCTGAAGTCTGTCCCCCCTGCGCCTCCCCCCCGCCCCCCAATTACTCTAAACTATGGATAATGTTTTGATACTTTTTGGAAAGAATACAAATTGGGGTTTTTTTTGAGACCATTTAATGGACAACAGAAGACTCCCTTCAGATTTCTTGAAAAGTTCAAAGATCAGCTGATTGTAAGGAATTGCATTCATACGCCATGCCTATTTTCTTGCTTTGTACTAAGATTTTCATGCAAGGGTTATCTATAGTTCATTAATTTACAGAAATGGATTAGGACTGTATAACGTTTATGGAACAGCACTTCTGTCCTTGTTCTCCACCAGAGTTGTGGCCAGAAGCTATATGAGTTTCAGAGCATGTTATTTACAATCAGTTAAATGAAATAAAAATATCTTTTCAGATTGAAAAATAAAGGTGATAAAACCTGAACAAACTCCCAAACTTTTTAGTATGGACAAGGAACCATTAACCAGTGAATTCAAAATCCCTGAAACTTTTAAAAACTGAAAATTTAAATAAAATATTTTACTAAAAAATGAAGTCAACACAATTATATGTAATACCAACACTGAACTTTTAGTTCTACTTTTCAGATAGCTGTAGAAAAATGTTAGAAAAATATTTTGAAAATACTTATTTTGAAAGTTTAGTTGTGAAACAAGTGATTGTGCAAGTTATGAAGTGTGAATTTTTTTTTTTTTTTTTGAAGTGTAGGGTCTTATTCATCCAGGAATCAGAGTCTTTCTTTTGTCCTACTGTAGAATCAGCTAAAATGCAAATATCTTACCTTGCCTTGACAGGGACATTTGCCAAGTGAAATGAATATTTTTTAAACATAAATTTTGGTCAAAGATAGAGATTTTAGATTTCTTACTGAAACAGAAAGAAGGAAAAAAAATCCAGTTTCATTAATGTGAAGATAGTGGTGGTTTGTCTCTCTCTGTTGACAATATTGAAAGTAGCAGTGCAATTTCTGTAACAGTATCACACCTTGTCATCCCTTTTTTGGTGACTGGTAATTCTAGCATTGTTAGTTGGTTTTGTGTGAAACTCAGAGAAATTAGGGCAAGAATTTTCACACAACTTTTGCTTCTGTGCAGAATAAATATTTCTTGAAGCACATAGTAAATCTAATACACTACACAAGTACCATGGATGAGTGTGGGCCAGAATCACCAGGAGAGATTCCTGACCCACAGCATGCAGCACTGAAGATCTTTCATACTTAGCTTAAATTAACACAATGTCTGTAACAGTCACTGTCTCACTTAACCATTCAATGGCAATGCCATATAGAAGAGGACTGGAAAACAGTGTCAGATTAGAACACCTGGCCCCAAAATGTTCACCTATGCAAACCAGTTCCTGGCTTGAGACATCCCTTTAGGACAGCAGGACTGCTACATGTAGGAAGTGCCATTCCCTACATAGACTTTTTGACTTGTGTATTGAAAACTTACTTCTTCAGTAGCCTCAGATGAAAAGGCAGCATTTTCCCTTTAGTTAGTGTAGTTTTGCTGTCTTTTTTTCCTCTTTGCTCTGTTGTCATTTCAACTGTAAAGTGTGGTAACATGGTGCTTTGTTTTTCTTTCCAACTCATCAGTGTGTAACATACTGCTTTTTATCAATATACAAGTCTTTGAAATACTGTAAAATAATACTAAAATATGACATTGTAATATTTTTTAGGGCTTGGAATTCAGAGGTATTTTTCCAGCCTTAATAGCATGCATGAAGTAACATTTAGTGGTAAGGCATGCACAGTAAATTACGGGTCCAAAATCCAAAAGTGCCTAAATCAATTATTTTTTTTTACCCACAGTATTCTAACTGTACAATATGACTATGTAGCAGATCATTTCAGATCGCATGATATTCTATTTCCTTTCCTTGAGTGACATTATAAAAAAATACCACAGTGTTGCAACATTAGAAGTTTTGTAAAGCCTTTTGAACAGTACTCTCTTACTTTGGTAAAATACACACACATGCACATACACATACACACACACACACAGAGAAAATATAATCATAAGCATTTCCACTGTAATAGTAACCTTTCCATAGACTTTCCAACTTGTCTGGTCTTCCTTGAAGGTCGATTGGGTTTTCAACTCTGTTATCTGCTAGGTGTTTGATGGAGTGGTCCAGATAACAGAGGAGAGAGCAAAGGAAAAAGAATTTTTTGAAGATCAAAAGTGTCTGTTCATTTTGTTATCTGACCCTATCTGTTGTCATAGTAACAGGTTTCTTTTAACCTCTGCCATCAGATGATTTGTCTCTATCTGCTATGAATTCTGCATTGACTGAGTAGCTGTTGGTAAGGTATAAAATGGGTACCGTGTTTTCCAGTTTCCTACTGCAATATTAAGAAGTGAAAGATAGAAGATGAATTATATTTTCCTATCGGGTTGTTTAATATTCCCTTTTTCAGAAATATTGAACTGTCATCCTAATTTGACCAAATAGATAAAACTTCCAAAATGGTCACATAGTAGTCTCAGTTCTAGGACTGATAGGATAGAAATGAAAATCCAGGACCAAATCCTGAGAGGAACAACGTAATTCCTGTTTAAGGCTGCAGAGCCTGAAGTTACTCATTAAATGCTCATTGCCTCCTCACAAAAGCAGGAGCAGGCTGTGCATGGCTTAGTCGCAAAGGGGTCCGGAAGAACCTTATTCTGTGCTGGATGTGCATAATGGTGGGTCACTGTAGTAGTTCCTATTTGCATGGACTATTAATTCTCTCCTCCCTTGTGTGACTGAATCATCATCCAACATATGGGAGGAGAACACAAGATTATAGAATTTGAACTGAGCCATCATACCTAGTTGTCTGGCATTGCAGAAATCACAATGTATTGCTCCTTTCAAAAATAGAACAAACTGATCTGTTCCACCAAAAAAATTACAAGCTTTTTTTTTTTCTTTCCCCCCCCTCAATTTCCTCTGCCGAAAGGCTGTTCCAGAATCTCATGGCCATCATCAATAAGCAACCCTTCACCACCTTATTTTTATTAGGTTCTCTGCCAAGTTATGCCAGTCTCCTCTTGTATGATGGACTGTGAAGCCAAAGCAGACATCTGTGACACTTAGAAATTATAGCTGTATTAATCAGTATACAATTAATAATGGTTAGTGAAATATAACCATACTAAAATAGTTTAAACAATAACAGTACACAAATATTCTGCAAAAATGTGATGGCATAGCCAGACACAATGTATAGGCATTTTACATAAGGATGTGATCAATGTGACCATCAAAGGAGAAAAGATGTGTATAGTTGCAGGTAAGAAGCACCCATGTAAAAAAAAAGTTGGAAGACAAAGAACAAACACATGGGCTAGCTGAGGACAACCCCTTTTGGGAGGGGGGTAAATAGCATTAAAAATCAGGTGAAAGTGAGGAAAATTGGAGAAGAAAGAAAATGAGTCCATTTCTTTTCCAACTTCTC
Organism: Pelecanus crispus; assembly: GCF_030463565.1. Classification (NCBI taxonomy): domain Eukaryota; kingdom Metazoa; phylum Chordata; class Aves; order Pelecaniformes; family Pelecanidae; genus Pelecanus; species Pelecanus crispus. Next base: position 104,202,178 of record NC_134644.1, read on the forward strand.
TCCCAAAAGAGCTCTTGAGCCTGATCACCTTGTAATTGTGCATACTCACAGCTAATTTGTATACTCACAGCTAAGGATATAAATATTAAGAATTAACAATTTTCCATATGTAGTGAAAATAATTAAAAATGTGTAAAAATTGTTAGCAAAAAGTGTGTTATTATTGAAAGAATTTGGTAAAGTTCTGTTCTAGTGTTTAAAACTGGCCTCATTTATCACTCACGTCAGAGTGATCTCTAATACACTGATATATAGATATAGGTACACAGATATTCAATTGCAATAACTCTCCGTTCTTCCCATAATTATAGAAAATTTTTTCTTCAATTGACTTTATCTTTCTACAGCGCACGTGACTAAAAAGTGTTTTCTGCAACTGTCTCCTCAGCTAGACATATAGACATAATTTCTATAACTTTTCTCCAGCTCCACAAACTTTCAAAACCCTGGATTCCCTACCTATCGGATTACTTTCCATAATCCATGCCTCAAATTCTCAGTCTAAAAAGCTGAAAATTTTGAACATTTTTTTCTCTGTAGGCTATAGTAGGAACTAAAGAAGTATCAGTCTTTAACTAATAATGCGATGCATGTGTTTGATACTCCTCTGAATGGAAATAATTGTCTATAGATTCTTGCTCAATTCTGAGAGTGTGAAACTCTAATTAGGAAGAACTCATCTTTATATAAAAAAATATAAAAACTTTAAAAGACGGCTGAGTTGGCTGCTAGACCAAATTGTAAGCTAGTGGTTTATTAATGGTTGTTGAACCCAATTATTTAAATGGATCTAAACAAGCTGTACTCAAATGACATGTCAAAACACATGGAAATGATAAACGAGCCCATGAAGATGAGGCCTACTATTCACAGTGATGTTTTTAGTAACACAAAAACCTAGCAGTTTTATCAGACTGGTTTCCTGAAGAAATATGTTTTATGAAGTCAGGGGATCTAAGCATCTGTCTAATGTCTTTTGAAATTGCTAGCAAATTTCTAGCAGGTTTGGTACGAGAATAGAAATTTCAAAAAATAAGTAGTTTCCATAGGCTTTAAGGTGGCTGAATGGAGAAGAGCCTGCAGAAATAAAAGATGTACCGTGATTTCTAATATTAGAATCAGAAGATCCACGTGGAAATGTGTTATGGAGGCATTAATCCATTAGACATGGAGCAGTTCAACCACAAAACAAAAGTCACAAGCAACCAGGCTTCCTAACTTCTGTAGTTCATATAATGGTTACAGCTGCTATTGATACTTGCAGTTGTGAAATATTCCTGATTTAGGAGAAGATGCCTGAAGTGAAACACCCCTGGGCTGTCAGATGGCTGGGCTGTGATTGTGCTATGTGCAGCTGACTACTGAGAGGGTCCTGAGGGATGTGCAGCAGGGAAGAAGCTTGCAGATCTGCTAAGAATAATTGGCAAAAGTGAGAAATTTGTTCTGTTATGCAGTATATACATGGCAAGAGAAAGAAAGTTTTTAGAACCTCAGATTGATTACTCTTCACAGAGGAGTTTCTTGAGCTAGATATGCATTTGAGTGGGGCTTTCTGTCAGCAAGGGCCTTTGGTATCAAGCTAAGCTGAGACACAACCTGTGGCTAGCTCTCCAGTGAGCACCAGCTTTCCCAAACACAGGACAGACCATTGCCAATTAACATTTCACAAAACACTAGTTGATAAAGACTGTCAAAGCAGCTTTTTTAAATCACTGGGTATGATGATGTAGATGATTAACAATATTATTATTTTTAACTAACAGGAGATTTGTGATGAGAAATGAGTGCTTTGAGTGGGTTTACAATAGTTACTGGGAATCCACATGGGAAACTTGCCAGAGAAGCTGTTCTTCATTTGCTAAGAATAGATTTTAAATAGTCAAGTGGTAGGCTTTCTTAAGATGTATGCACCCATGTATTCTGGGTGTCAGAACTTAATGGGTGGATTTCAACTTGACTCCCATTAATGTTAAAAAGGATCTTACATCTGTATTTATATGATGGCTGCTGACTCAATGTTAACCTGGGTGCCTGATTTCACTTTGATAGTTGATCAAAATTATCATTTTGATAGTTTTGTTCCCCAAATTCTGGTGTTTCATTGAATATTTGCTATTTAGTAATACATTCTAGCAGTACAAATATTTTCTCCTGTAGGGGAAATACCTGTAGCTTTGCCGTAGGTGCCTGTTCTGTTCCAAGAGCAGACTGATTTCAGGCTGCCTGCAAATCCCACCTGGTCTTGTAATACATGATGTCATGAGCTTTCTGGAATGATCTTGAGCTACATTATTTGCCTGACCTCAGCCACATGACAATGTGACATGGACAGCTGTGATATACAATGACAGCTGCAGTGCGCGCTCAGTCACTAACTGCTGTAGGTAGGTGTGCAGCTAGGACTGTCCTGAGAGGTAGCAGAAACCCAGAGTTTCCTGTGATTTACCTAAGGCCCTGCCTTGCCACGGGGATGGAAGGTGAGATCAGGTTCTAGCATCTGTGGAGATGTTAGCAGTATAGTGGAGAAACACTCTTTTGGATGAAGGAGAAACATCTACATCTGACTACTTGTGCCTCCAATTTTCTACCCACCAGCATAATTGTTGCTGGCAGATAAAGTTTTGATTTAGGACTGTGGATCTCAATTCTGCAAATGCTTATACATGTGTTTAACTTTAAGAATGCAGATAGTTCCATTGTGGTTTACGAAAATAGCCATGTGCTTGGAGTTATGCATGTGTATAAACGTCAGGATTCCTGCCTAAGGACATAATTTACCAGTTATCTGTAGGAAAAAGAAATGTCTTTTGCAGGGGGCAGCTATTCCTTTCAGAAATGCCTACATGGGATATTGTTTTTACAATAATTTTTAGATGAGTTACTTTCTAAAAATCCTGGTTCACGGGATTTTCTTTTGAATGTTTTATGGATATATCTTCCTTCTTTATTGAGGTATTTTCTGGTGAGAATTTTAAAGTAGTTTTCAAAAGCTAGTCAGACCCAGCTTCTTCTCTTTAGAGCAGGCACGGGTGGGCCTGGTTCCTTTAGATCTGCAAACTGGGGAATCTACAGGCAGGTCAGATCTCAGGAGAGGAGTTTGTCATATGGAAATGTTTAACGGTCCAGCTTACATTCTGTATAGTCTCTCTTTTATCTTTTCAGGGTTTGAACATGATCCTTTCAAAGCCAGATAACCCAGAAAAATCCTCACGACTGCTTTGCTCACTCTCTGATTCCTGTAATCACAGTCCAGGAGGAATAGGTTACTATGACAATATCGTTGCAATAGTTTTGTAAAGTGTTTTTAAATTTTTTTTCAAGTCCATCTTAGTGCTCAAGTCCTTTTCAGTTATGCAAAATAATACTTTCTGTCATTTTACTTATGCTACAATCAAGAAACAAAGGAACTGGAAAAATATTTTGCTCTATGAACAAGTATTGCTTCTCAGTATTTATGTAAGCAGAGGAATTTGGTCAGAGACACTCATTTAGAAAACCGCTTCAGATATATGTCCAGCTATATGTTGCTGAAATATCTTTAGACAACTTTTGTTTGCTCCAAAATGTCTAATACAACATGAGGATTATGTTGTTGTGTCCCTTTGTTATACTGATAAGAACATCATCAAGGACTACAAACACTCATCCTCTCTTCCAGTTAATTTGTGCTTTTGAAAACATTATGCTTATTAGCAAATGTCTTCAATAATCATGAGGTAGAAGAGCGAGAAGCACCAGGCAACAAATACCAGAATTTGGGTCCAAAACTTTGATGACATCTTAGGTCTATGTCATCAATATTTCCTTTTCATATATTTTTGCAAATTATGATAATGTTATCATATGAGAAGTAAGACCACGGATAAATTGATGCAATTTAAGGTTTTGATTTTTGAATTTTTGTATCCTAATAATTTGTTGTAAGGTTGTAAAGGTCTTCAGGAGGTCTACAGTCCAACCTCTTGATCAAAGCAGGGTAAGCTACAAGGTCAGACCAGCTTTCTCAGGGCTTTATCCACCCTGGTCTTGAAATCCTCCACAGATGGAGACTGATCAACGTCTCTGGGCAACCTGTTGCAATGCTTGACTGTCCTCATGTCCTGAAAGCCTCATCAAATTTGCACAACTCTCTGGGACCAAGATTCCACTCCGTATCCTCAGTTTCATTCCTAGATTTTTAGCCTGACTCTGCCTTAGTTACTAATGTGAGGGTGCAAGTCCTGATCCAGAAAAACACTTGGGCACCAGTTCATTGAAGTAAATGGAACTTTTCTCATGCTTGCAATTACTCATTTGCTTCATGCTTTGCTGTCTCAGGGTCTAATCCTGAATGGTCAAGTTGCATGGTCCAGGGAACATTTTGCAGATACTGTCTACGGTGATTATTTTTTTAAAACATTTCACTTGTGAAGGTGGCTGCATTACTAGGGTTGCTACAACTTTTTCAACCCAAGGCAAAATTCCAGGTTGAAAGGTGTGGTTATGCATTGATGTTGGATTGATGTAAGGAGAGAAGAATATGTCTACCTGGAAGTAAACAAAGGACTGTCCAGAGATAACTTGCAATTCCATGTGTATTTTTGAAAATACTTTGCAAATAGTTCTTCTCTGGTAATAAATGCTGCTGAGAAGCTAGTGGAGTGCTACCCTGGCAAAACTGTATTGTTTCTAGTTCTCAAGATATACTGTACAGATCTGAGATGGGGACTATGTAGTATAGCCCTTGTTTCTACCTTGATCGTAATCAAGTCAAAATGACATTCTGAAGTTGGCGCAGAGTGAAGACATTTTCTTTTGTATACTCAGATTGATTACAGGATGTATAAAATGCAATATATAAAATATAACACAATATAAGAAGTGTTTGGAAACAGTACAACATATTTGAGTTTATATTATTAGATAAATCTTAAATGATCATAAAGCCTTTGAAAAAGGATGGTAGGATAGACAGGTGAATTTAAAGTCACATGGATAGAATCAGATACAAGATTATGTTGGATTATATATTATAATATTAAGATTATAATAAAGACTGGATTCTAACAGCAGAGAGTGGCTGTAACACCTACAGAGACCTCAACATCACTAATGAAGAAGCAGACAGAAAGAGGTAAAGGAGTCACTCTACCTGGTGACCAACCTTCTGCTGTCAGCAGAATTTTGGTTTTTGGGAAGACATCACTGGCCCTCAGAGACCATATCTTCCCCTATCTTTTTTCCAGGCAATAAGTAAATTATCAGGAACATCAAAAATCCTCTATCCTCTGATTTTTTTTCCATCTTTTGTACTTTTTCTTTTGATTTATTTTACTGAGCAACACAGGAACTTTTGCTGTCACACCATGGCAAACTGGCGCTAAGCTTGGCCAGATACCTGCTAAGGATAAAACGGAGGTGGAAACCATCATTTGTACTGTGCCCAGATAACTTGTAAGGTAAGTAAAAGAGCTGGAATCTGGGTATCTGGTAGATACAGGGAGATCAAGGCATGTGGGAAAAAGGGCCGGAAACATATGGGGTGCAGAGACCACATGGGGAGTGGGAGAACTGGCAGGACAGCTGGTCCCCAGATGATACTGAGATCAAATGACTGAGTACTTCAGCATGGCTTAAATAGTTAGGAAGTGTGGAGATGGAACTCTCCCTCATACACAAGAATGTGTGTGTATGAGGGAGAGTGTATTACTGTTCTAAGTAAGTCTCCTTCCCTGAGCATGAGTATCAGAAGAAACCGAAGTCATTGAGATGGTTTCCCCATAAAGATCAGGATTTCCTCAACCAACCTATAAAAATCTCTGAAATCTCCTAATCCTTGGAGAAACCATGCAGTTTACAGGCAATGAACCTGTAGCTAATATTGCACTTATTTACCCCAGCAAAACAAGTTTATCTAGTGTATCTGTTGTATCACTGAAGACACGCAATGGTGTGGACTTAATTACACTCTAGTAAGCCAGTGATATTCTCAGGGACACTGCAGAAGCTCTGCACTGATTGCTAATGTTGCTGCTACTTCATTTCTCTTGCTCTGGTTTGTGACCTATGCCTGTGATGTTCACTGTGAGTATGATTGCTTGTATATGCTTACGTATACTATAATCACATCTTTATTATGTTACAGAGGCAATAGAGAAGGTATAGTTGTGAGCTGCTCTGTTTCAGCCCATGGTGGCTTACAGAGTTTGTTGCTTTTAATAAAAACTGCTGCAGCTTGGTTAGGCTTAAATATTGCCTAGCTCTGGTTGTTTTTTTCAAAGACAAACTTATTCAGAAGTTCTGAAGAGAAAATCACACTCTAGACAAAGTAGAAATCTCACTTTCCTCTTCTTCCTAGTACGGTCTTTTAAAATCTGCTGTTAATATTTGGGAGCCTAAGAATAATTCTGGTACCAAATGTCCTCAGTGAAAAAGACAAAGCAAACAGATACTGCTGGTAAGGGAAAAGTAGAGCTCACACAAAGTGATTAAGCTGGAGATTTGCCTCTCAAGTGTATAATAGACGACCCTTTGTTCCCTCTTAAACTTACTGTTATTAGTCAGCTAATGCTTTGTAGGCATCATAGTTGCTGGAAATGGGCATTCCAGAAAGATCTGAAAACATATTGTAAGTTGGGTGTCCCTCTAAGCATCTACAGACTGTGAAATTAAGGCCCAGAGGGGAAGCGGCTTTCCCAAGATCACATGGCAACCTAGAGAAAACTAGAGATAGATCACAAGACATCTGGACTGCTTTGTTAGGGGCCTGTCCACTGGCTCATGCTGTTTCCTCCAGGAAGCCTGTCTCATGCAAATCTTAGCTGCTCCATATCCAGGCCTGTGCTGGTTAAGTGCATCTGAGCAGACCTTGTATTTCCACATTCCCAAGCCTACACTTACTCCCCATCAGCCTTTCTCTCCATCCAACAATTGAAGTCCAGTGCAAAGCTGTAATTCACACACCTTCAAGTGTCAATAAAACACTCCCAGTAACTTACCTGTGGGCAGAGACTATGTGTGGAAAATTTCATCTACAAAATGGATCAGAAATGTAGATATCACCAGAGAAGAAGGATCTGGAAAGAAAACATTTAGGTAAACACAAATATGAGAGCCTCTGCCTTACCATTACCCTAATTGCTATAAAAATGCTGGTGGAGTGATGAGATCAGTCTGGCCACAGCTGTCATTGTCTTTAAAAGCCAGCCAGTAAAGCATGACTGGTTTTACCTTGCTTCATTTGCTATTAAAAAACACTTTAAATTGTACTCCTGAAGTGAGAGCAATGGGTGGAGGGGTTCTTACCTAAAGAAAAAACAGGATCTGTAGTAAGAGGATTATGAACAAACAATTTTTATTCCATTATTTTTAGCCTCATCAGTGAAGGTGATTTCATGCCCTAACAATATTCAGTCTAGTATCTTTACTTTACAGTTCATAATACCCAGGTGACTAGACTTTGCAGGAAAATTTCACATGCTATCCAGTTACTGCATATTTATTTGCCCTCCTGAAACCACGTACTCAGTTGGCGGGATTCAACTCCCGCAGGAGAAGACGTGCCTGACCAACTGACATAGACAGGGCTTAGTCTGCAGGGAGGATTGAATTTCCTTAGCATGACAATGGCCCGGGTTTTATTGGCACAGGCGGTTTGTATCAAGCATGTGAACATATGTTCCTGAGGTCTGCAGGAGGAGCAGTTACAGATCTCTTAATACCCAGCTTGGGTTTTATGTAGACCCACTCCTCCAGCTCAGGAATGATTCACTATGGGTCTGAGTTTACCGGGGCCCCCCTGCTCCAGAGAACTGGTAACCTGGCTGATTATGCACTGAAGTGTTTGCCAGTAGCTTCACACTCTATGGTTTAATGTTTCTGATTTACACTGAGTTTAAGATTTCAAATAAAGTGCCCTGAAACCCTCTAAACTTAGAAAAGAATAAAGTGTGCATGTTTTCAGTACAATACACAGGTCCAACTACTTTCACCTGACTCCTAGTTTGATTACAGCCTGAACAAATCTTACATTTTAGGGAAAATCCAATAAAACATCTGAATATCTAAAGACAGAAGTCAAAATACCCAACACAGTACCAGCTTTCTGGGTTAAAAATTAAAACAAGGTTCCCAAATAAGCAAACAGACTTCTCAGGATGGATGACAGTTGAAAATACAAAGAAACAGTGTACCTGAAATCCTGCCCAGTTCAGCCCTGAAGGACAGAGACAACATCATCTGCTCAGGATCTGCAGCCTGAAACCATCTGAGTGACCAAAGTTGGGATTCATTTATCTTAACTTGCATATCTAAAAGCAGGATAGACGTCTAAGTCTAAGCCAGTAATTCTGGGCTCCCCTTGTAGTTAATGGAAAGAAACAGACACCTTCAGAGGACTTTCATCTCCTGCTAAGAGAGATATCTGGAAATAGGCCAGATGAATTGCATTCAATAGGTGTTTCTTGCTGTTTTCTTATTCTCTCTCTTGGAGAAAAAACCCAATTGTCAGGCCTAGAACAGTGGAGACTTGGCTCACACATGCTTCAGTGTACTTGTGCTGAAGGCAGGGGTTCAAAGAACAAGGGATTTTTGTCTAATAGACTTGACCCCTACGAAACAGACAAATGATAATTTATTTCCCTTTAGACTGAGAGATAAGATGTTGCTCATGATATAAGGCTGTAATGTGTACAAAATACACAAGTCAGTGAAGGACAGAAGACCAAGTCTATGATCTGATATAATCTCTCTCAGAAGATGGTTACTCTGGTTTTTGAAGACTTGGATGAGATGGGAAAGGTGAAAAGAGGTGCCAAATCTATGGGCACTCTGTATGATATGTGATATGTCAAAAGTCCATCTCATTTTATCTCTGTTCTGCCTTTTCACATCCTACCTTCATGAACCTTTAGACATGGGAGTAACTTTGTGCTCATGAGATGTCCTGACTCAGAGAAGCTGTCCTCACATATGATTTCTGATCACAGGTTTAATCTTTCCAGGGTTGAGACTTTGGGAAATTTCATTTAAAAAACAGAAAAAAAAAAGCTTAAATCTCCTGAAAACTTTTGGAAACATTCCATGACATACTGATTAAAGTTGAATAACTCTTTAAAAAGACATACAGAGATGTGTGATTGGGAGGCTTGTTAGAAAGATTTTATGTAATTCAAAGGGAATACCTGCTTCTGCTGAAGAATATAAAAAATGTTTCAATTGGCTTACTGGGAAGAGGATCAGAGCTTTTGTTTTATGGCAGAAATAATAAGGCCATAAACAAATATAGGCTAATACAGCCACGTTTCCTCTTAAAGTTTCCCATTGACTTCCATCCTATTTTCAAAATGTTACAAATAAACCTCCTGATACTGTGTATCATTTATCAGGAACAGCCTTTGTCTTGCACTCCAAAAGCCTTCAAAAGTATATTTAGGGCTGTCATGAGAGAGTTAATAAAAGCTTGAAATTTAAAGATGTAGGAGAGAAACAGGATTTAAGCTGGCACTTGATTACTGTAGTATTTTCCTACAGATGAATGGACTCTTCTGGAGTGAGGATAAATATTCTTGAATTTTTCTAAGAGGTGTTTGAATTATTGATATTTTCCATGAAAACACAGGGTTGTGCAATGAGGGCAAAATAGTTTTATCAGTCTTGAAATAATGTGAGCTAATACAGCTTTCTGTTAATTGGAAACAACAACAACAACCCTGATAAAATATTTCATTGTAGAGTGGCAGTTATAAGAATATTTCTTTCCTCAGACCTTCACTGCTGATGATTTGTGCTTGTGACTTAACAACATCATTGAAAGAGAATATTTGTTTATGACACTTGCATGTCTAGAAAGTCTGCACACTTGCTGAGACTAAGAGAGATTTCTCATTAAATCTAGTGGATATGCTAGACACATATCCAGTGGAAAAGGTTTGGGATTTAGTGCACAGATATAACCATAAGGAGATATTTTTGTTTATATTGCTAGCTTAAGTGATTAAATAATAATTATATTAGCAAAACAAAAAAGAATATTTTTTAAGAAGAATAAGTAATATGATCCTTTAATACTAAAAATATATACAAAATGTCGTTTAGTAATTCCTGAAAAAAAGAACAGAAGACAAAACCAACAAATATTGTTGCTGGACTACTATTAATATAGTTTTGTAACATTTGAAAAACTGTCAGGGTACTTTCTGTTTTGTCCTTTTTTCAAAGCATCCTAATGCCATTTTGGCAAGTTTGATAATTCATTTGAAGGGAAAATAATAAAGTGTTTTCTTTGTATTGATTGAAGAAATATAGTGCTTATTTTTTGCTTGGTTTTCTAGTAGTTATTCAATAGGTTAAAGGGCAATACCATCTATTTCCTAACAGGACATTTTGTGTAAGATTTGCAAGTCCTACAGGTACCTTTAAGCATGGATAAATATGCACTCATGGTTTCAGCTGGATAGTTTTTCACCACCAAAGGATGATTATGTTGTGTGCCTTGAGACATAGGCTATAATATATTTCCTGTCCCTTTATTGCATTTTGGAATCATAAACAATGACTGTTTGGCTCAAAGCCATTTATTCAGCCCAAAAAGACATTATTTGCACAACAAAAATCAATAAAAATGTTACTAGGTCTGGCTGGATACTTTGCTTAACTGTGATATTTGTCTGTCACTGATGGCATGCCATCTCTCGTAGGAGACTGGGGCCAAAACAGAGCTATTGATCCAGTCATCAGTGATGGATACTGGCATTTGGAACGGGCTGCTGCAGAGAATCTCGATTAAAAAAAATATTTCTATGTTTTGCCTGCAGCAGAGTCAAGATAACCTGAATGAGGAGATTTTCTCTTTTATATTGGGTTTCTCCTCTTGTGGTTGTTAAATGCTCTGGACCAAAGTTCATTATTGAAAGAATTAAGTCAATCTATGTTTAGCCAAAGGCTTTGACACCGTATCAAGCTCTCCTGATTTAGACACAAGCTAGTTGTCCTTTTCATCACCTTAAAAGCGTAGGGGAAGCGTTTTATACACACCAGTGATAGAAGAGATATGCTGGGGTGTGCTTACACTTTTTTTCTATTGTAAAACATCAAATTATGTCTAAGAAAAACAAGACAAAAACTGATTCTCACACATTGTTATATAAACACTGACCTATCCTTTGAGGCACTGAGTACTCTCTGCTCTTGCTTTATCAAAAGTTTAAGATACTCAACACTTAGAAACTCCCAGTGTTTAGCCCTAGGTTATCTAATTATGAAACATCACTGCAGCTGCTTAAGAAAATATATTGCAGCTAAAATATAGGAATGATTTAGCCTATTATCACTGAGCAGCATTTAAAAAGTCTCCCTGACATTTTCAAGTGCATTTTAATATTTTAAAATCAGTTTTCTTTCACCAAATGAACCGATTTTTAAAAGTGTAATGTTTTATGATAAAGAAGAGAATAAAGCAGCCTCTCAAATCAGTCTCTTAGAAACATCTTCAAATTAAAGGTGTTCAGATTCTTCTCATTTATTTCCTTTTTCTCTCAGAGGTCAGAACTTTTGCACAAAGTACGGTCATACAAATATTCCGAGAGTGACTGAAAGTGGGTACGCTTCCTAGAAATAATATCATCATTCACAGCATTGATGGGGATTTAGGAGTAACAGATCACTTACTCAAGTCAGTGATTTGTATGTTACAACTTTAGGTCTTACAGGCATCAGAGTAGCCACTCTGATTTTGACAGGACTATTTGAACTTCATGAAATCAAGCACACATGAAAGTCTTCTTAGGATCATGATCATCAGAATGGTGGCCAAAGACATGTAGGCAATGTAATTTTCAAAGCACTGAGTGCATTTTGAAAGCCTTACCCTTCCATGGTGTACATAATTAAGAAAATGAAGTCTTTATTTAGAGTAAACTAAATTCCTGTATAATATCAATACCACTATCATTCCAACAACTGTAACATGAGAATCTTGTTGATGGTTAGGGTGGCTACCAAAGTAGTTAACTTTGGTTGTTTTGGAAGGAGTTGCTAGCAGCTATGTGGGTTTTGTTCAATTTCTCTTAATTATAGTTCTCAGTCCAAAGATGAAATACTAGGAAGAAGTATACAAACCTGTACAACTTCTACAAACTTGTAATTTTCAACCAAGAGTATATGGAAAGGAACGTCATGAGTAATACCATGTTTGAAATTCATTCTTCATATGTAGTGTGAACCATGAGTTTGTAACTGAAGATCTCATAGGCCAGCCTGATGAGAGAAATAACAAGAGTGTATTGGCAACTGGGTATATCTAAACAGGTGAAAGGATACTGTTTTGCAGACAGAAAAGGCTCAGAGCACTTCCAGTGAGGAAGTTAAATGACCACTACATCATGCCTCATGCAAGTTATAAGATATATTTGACAATCAATATTAGTTCTACAGAAATAATATGATAACTGTTGAAGGAACACTTTCGTTGTCTTGTGCTTAGAGGTGAAAAATCTAAATCATCATACTTGTATTTATTATTGCAGGTTATAATTTGGTCTGTCTTTTTAGGTTGCTAGAAATCCTGAGAGAAATTCAACATTTCATCCAGGTGGGGGGAAATGGAAATAGACTAAAAAAATAGGAGTCCTCTGACTGGGTTTTTAATGTGGCCGTTCAGTGACTGTTGACCTGCATTACCTAGTTTGTAGTCAGACACGGCTGCAGAGGGCAAATTTTATGAAGTGCAGATTGCATTATGACTTGCTGTATAGGTTTCCCTTCCATGCCTGCTCAAAAGAAGGAGCATCAAAAAGAGCTGATACACAACTGGTCCTCTGCAACATCATCTATCTCCCTTACCACCTAAACCCACTTGCTATTATCCTGTCACAAAAAATAAAAATGAAAATCTGACTCTCAGTTAGCATAGTTTTAGAAATTATAAACATTTCTCTTCCACATCAGAGAACTTTCGCTGGACACATACAGGGCTTTTACCACACTGAGTGCTTCATAATGTAATGAAAAAGAACAACAGTAAATTTATTCTCTTTGTTTTCTCTCTGAAGAAGCAGTTTGAAGGTAGTAATTTGTTTACCTTTTCTGTTTCAGAGACATAATTATTAATATTATTAATCTCAGCAATAATATGCTACAGTTGTTGACTCTTTGTCTCTTGATATTTTTGCATACTACTACAATGCAGTTAAGGTAAAACAGTCTTTATCATCTGAAGATCTGACCTATTTCAAAGAGAGGCAATTTGGCTTGCATGGAAACTCCAGGCTAAACATGAAGTGTGTTGGGAATGCACTTTCATGCTTGCCATCCTGCTAGAATTTCTAAAGTACACCTCATACTTAAAAATTAGATTGCATGCATTCTGCTAGCCACCATTTTGACAGGCTTTCCAGGACTGAAATCGTAGATGAAATTGCAATTGTTGGCAATCACAGTGCTAGAATTTTTTCATTCTTTCTTAGATGAAAACTAAAAATGACTAGCATTATGGTTCTATGTTTTAACCATAATAAATTATATGTATTTGTGAGCTTAGAATGAAATGTTTTCCATATTCACTTCTATCAATAATAAACAACTATATAAATTATGAATATGACAGTATAGATGTCTACTCATATGTTTTTACATTAGTTGTCTGTGGAAATATCCTATTATTATTTAGATTTTTTTTCTATTAGGATTCTGTGCCAACTGTGAAGACTAATGTAAAAATCATGTACATTAACTGAGTTCAGTTCTTCAAATGGAAACCTATTCTAGCATAATAAGGTAGGTGAATTAACCTTATCTGAACTAAAATGTTTGGTGAACTGAAATTCCTCTTGTAAAAGAATGAGACTGTTGATGCCTTCTGATTTTTCTAAGGTACAGCTGTGCTTTCAGTGGCAAGAGAATTGTTTTGAAAAAAACCCCAATATTTATGTCGAACATAAGAAATAAGGTCAAATCTCTAACAAACTACAGAAATGCATTAAATATTTTTTAGTTATTCTCATCAAGTAGTTAAGTACTTTAAGCAGGTGTTACATACAGATTATGCTTAAGGAATCTAAATAGGGATTGTAGCATATGGTAAAGATTTAGTAAATACTTTTCTAGTCCAAAATCAATGCCATCGATTGTCATTAAAGCGGCAAGCTAAAAACAATGAAGTGGTTTCTAATTTTCAGGCTCCTGCTGGAGTCTGCTCTATCTCTTCCTTTTTCCAGTTAAGAGCATCATTAAATGGTAAGAGCAAACAGCATATTGAGAGGCCAAGTGTTTTATTAATTCATCATCAGAATTATCTCAGCACATTAATATTAATAGCCTCAAATTGGATTTCATTTAGGAGGTGAAATAAATATGCTGATAGTAAAAGCCTACATAGCCAATGAATCTTTTGAAATGGCACTTATACAGAGCAAGACTCAAAACAGATTTGATAAGTCATGCTGTCTTCCTTTAGCATAGGGGCACCTTCCAGGTAAAATCTCATTCTGGTCTGGAACTCATTGAAATTTTAACTTCTAAAAAAGGTTTGCTTCCTCTTTTGGAAGCTTGTTGCTTAAATGACTGAGACAAATGTGGACCTGTATCCCTCCCTTTATTTGACACCCTTTTTGTTCACTTTGTTGACTGTAGTAGGCAGTCACCCCTAAAACCCCTATGTTTTGGTTTTCATCACAGTGTGTGACTACATATCTAAGAGTATTATTTGATGTTTACATTTGCTTTGACTCACAGCTAGTGTATTTTTTTTGTCTTTTTCATTATTAAATTCTCTAGACCCATAGAGTCATAGACTTTGTGGCTGGTTACAGGGAGAAGTACTATTCCTGAGTAAGTGTGAAGAACAGTAGCCAGAAGTGTGCAGTAGCCAGAAAGGCTGTATCCACCCAGACTGAGCTCCCAGGGAAACACACAGCCATCCAGGTCTCCGGCTGCAGGGAGTGCCACAAGCTTGCTCTGGGAACAGATGTCAGTGGAGCAAACAGCTGTGTGTGCTGTGACCAAGTGGACTATCTACTTGGCTTGGTGGCAGAGCAAAGAGAGGAAGTAGACAGGCTACGGAGCATCAGGGAGTCTGAGCAAGAGATAGACAGGTGGAATCACGCTCTGACCTCCCAGACACCTGACCAGGGACAGCCTCCAGAGAAAGCCTGTGACCAAAGGGAGCCAGTATCCTCCCCCCACCAAGATGTAAGCAGGGTCTTAGAGGGAAACAGTGAGTGGAAACAAGTCCACAATTGGGGTGGCAAGTGAACCCTTTCCTTGCCCACCGTGACCCCCCAGGTGCCTCTGCACAATAGGTATGAGGCTCTAGATGTGGAGGACCAGTCAGTGGATGATGTGGGCGTTGATCCATCTACACCTGAAGAGTTGCCAAGACCACAAAGACCTACCCCCCATATTACTACCACCTCAACAAGGAAGAAAAGACGGGTCATAGTCATAGAAGACTCCCTCCTGAGGGGAATGGAAGGTCCAATATGCTGGGTGGACCCTCGTCATAGGGAAGTCTGCTCCCTGCCAGGAGCCTGGGTCAGAGATATCACCAGGAGACTTCCCAGCCTGGTACAGCTCTCAGACTACTACCCCTTACTGCTCTTCCACGTGGGTGGTGATGAAGTTGCAGTACACAGCCCAAGGGTGATTAAAAGAGACTTCAGGACCTTGGGACGCTTAGTGAGGGAATTGGGGGCACAGGTCATCTTTTCCTCCCTCCTTCCAGTTGTGGGAGGTGACATTGGTAGGAACAGGTGGATCCAATCTCTTAACACATGACTCCAAGGCTGGTGCCACTGTGAAAGCTTCGTCGACAATGGGATGGCCTACATGGCACCAGGCTTGCTGGCGACAAATGGGAGCCACCTTTCTCAAAGGGGAAAGAGGGTCTTTGCACAGAAGCTTGCGGGGCTCATTGACAAGGCTTTAAAATAGATGTGAAGGGGGAGGGGGAACACTTCAGGCTTGCCTGTGACAAGCTGTGGGATGGTACGCAATGGTTAGAGGGACGGGGTGCTACTGTGAGCCCTCAACCTGTTGCCCAGAGGCATGATGGGGACACTGCAGCACAGCTGAAGTCTGGCAGAGATGAGATGGGGGCTCCTGAGATAGTTAGAGCTCACAAGGAAACCTTCGTGAAACACCCCAAGGGAAACAAGGGATGTTCCGCTAAGAAGGTGACATGGCCAACAGCTCAGATGAAATGCCTCTACACAAACGCATGCAGCATGGGCAACAAACAGGAGGAGTTGGAAGCTGCTGTGCTACTAGAGAGCTACGACCTGATTGCCATAACTGAAACTTGGTGGGATGAATCCCACAACTGGAATGTGGCTATCAATGGCTACAGGCTCTTCAGAAGGGACAGGCGAGGAAGGAAGGAAGGGTGGAGGCGTTGCCCTCTAGGTAAAGAAATCGATCCAGTGTGAAGAGCTGTCCCTGAAGAATAGCCACGAGCAGGTCGAAAGCTTATGGGTAAGAGTCAGAGACAGAGGCAACAAAGGGAACCTGGTGGTTGGTGTCTACTACAGGCCACCTGATCAAGGGGAGCCTGCTGACGAAGCCTTCCTCCTCCAGCTCCGGGAGGCTTCGTGCTTGCAGACTCTTGTCCTGCTGGGGGACTTCAACCACCCCAACATTTGCTGGAAAAAGCAACACGACGAGCTGTAGGCAATCCAGGAGATTCCTGGAATGCATAGACAACAACTTCCTAAGCCAGGTAATAGACATCCCTACCCGAGGGGACGTGATAGTGGATCTGATGGTCACCAATGCAAGTGAGCTCATCGGTGATGTCAAGACTGGAGGCAGCTTCGGCTGCAGTGATCACGCATTGGTGGAGTTCACGCTCCTGAGGGACAAGAGAGGAGTACAGTCAGGACCCTAAATTTTAGAAAAGCAAACTTCCAGCTCTTCAAGGAGTTAGTCAGAAGGACCCCCTGGGAGACAGTCCTCAGGGACAGGGAAATGGAACAGAGCTGGCAGAGCTTTAAGGACACCTTCCACAGAGCACAAGAGCTCTCAGTCCCCAAGTGTAAAAAATCAGGCAAGGAAGGGAAGAGACCAGCATGGCTGAGTCAAGACCTGCTGGTCAAACTAAAGAGTAAGAGGGAACTGCACAGGCAGTGGAAGCAGGGACAGGTGTCCTGGGGGGAATACAGGGAAACGGCTCGGTTGTGTAGGGAGGGGTCAGGAAGGCCAAGGCGAGGATGCAGCTGAATTTGGCAAAGGATGTAAAGAATAACAAGAAGGGCTTCTACAGGTATGTCAACCAGAAAAGGAAGGTTAAAGAAAGCGTACCCCCCTTGATGAACAAGAAAGGCGAACTTGTATCAACGGAGAAGGAGAAGGCTGATGTACTCAACAACTTCTTTGCCTCAGTCTTCACCAGCAACTTCTCTCCTCACTCCTCCCGAATCGATGGACCAAAAGATGGGGATCAGGGAGGTAAAGCCCCTCCCACTGTAAGGGAAGATCAGGTTTGAGACCACCTGAGGAACCTCAATGTACACAAGTCTATGGGACCTGATGAGATGCATCCCAGAGTCCTGAGGGAATTGGCTGATGTAGTTGCCAAGCCACTCTCCATGATATTTGAAAAGTCATGGCAGTCAGGCGAAGCCCCTGCTGACTGGAAAAAGGGGAATGTTGTGCCCATTTTAAAAAGGGAAGAAAGGAGGACCCTGGCAACTATCGACCTGTCAGCCTCACCTCTGTGCCTGGGAAGATCATGGAGCAGATCCTCCTAGAAGCTATGCTCAAGCACATGGAGGACAGGGAGGTGATTCGAGACAGCCAGCACGACTTCACCAAGGGCAAGTCCTGCTTGACCAACCTAGTGGCTTTCTATGAAGGAGTGACTGCATCAGTGGACAAGGGAAAAGCAATGGATGTCATCTACTTGGATTTCTGTAAAGCGTTCGACACAGTCCCCCACAACATCCTTCTCTCTAAATTGGAGAGATATGGGTTTGATGGGTGGACTGTTTGATGGATAAGGAATTGGCTGGATGGTCGCATCCAGAGGGTCGTGGTTGATGGCTCAATGTCCACATGGAGACCGGTGACAAGTGGAGTCTCTCAGGGGTCCGTACTGGGACCGGTGCTATTTAACATCTTCATCAATGACATAGACAGTGGGATCGAGTGCGGCCTCAGCAAGTTTGCAGATGACACCAAGCTGAGTGGTGCCATTAACACACCAGGAGGATGAGATATCATCCAGAGGGACCTGGAGAAGCTGGAGAGGTGGGCCTGTGTGAACCTCATGAGGTTCAACAAGGCCAAGTGCAAGGTCCTGCACCTGGGACAGGGCAACCCCCGATATCAATACAGGCTGGGGGATGAAGAGATTGAGAGCAGCCCTGTGGAGAAGGACTTGGGGGTAGTGGTAGATGAAAAGCTGGACATGAGCTGGCAATGTGTGCTTGCAGCCCAGAAAGCCAACCGTATCCTGGGCTGCATCAAAAGAAGCGTGGCCAGCAGGTCGAGGGACGTGATTCTGCCCCTCTACTCTGCTCTGGTGAGTCCCCACCTGGAGCGTTGCGTCCAGCTTTGGGGTCCTCAGCACAAGAAGGACATGGACCTGTTGGAGTGGGTCCAGAAGAGGGCTACCAAAATGATCCGAGGGCTGGAACACCTCTCCTATGAGGCCAGGCTGAGAGAGTTGGGATGGTTCAGCCTAGAGAAGAGAAGGCTGTGAGGAGACCTTATTGCGGCCTTTCAGTACTTCAAGGGGGCCTACAGGAAAGATGGGGAGAATCTTCTTAGCAAGGCCTGTTGTGACAGGACAAGGAATAACAGATTTAAACTAAAGAAGAATAGATTTAGACTAGACATTAGAAAGAAATTTTTTACAATGAGGGTGGTGAAGCACTGGAACAGGTTACCCAGAGAGGTGGTAGAGGCCCCATCCCTGGCAACATTCAAGGTCAGGTTGGACGGGGCTCTGAGCAACCTGATCTGGTTAAAGCTGTCCCTGCTGACTGCAGGGGGGTTGGGCTAGATGACCTCTAAAGGTCCCTTCCAACCCAAAGCATTCTATGATTCTGTGAGTCTATGAACATGAAATGTCCCCCATTTGAAAGTATACCGTATGGCCGAAGGAGGAGAGAAGGGGAAGAGTAGAATGAAGCTGTAACTGTGCATGAACTTGGCTAAAGGCACTGTAAACCCTTCTTTATCTGGTGAGTCAGTGGTGATAGCTCAGGCCTTCCCTCTCCCCTCCCTCCTCCAGTAAACCAGGCTGTTTCTATACCTTCCTGTTACCAATGCTAATTCGTTGGCTAATGCCAATGCTCCTATGCTAAGCCAGCAAAAAATGGCCCCTCAGGAGGAAAATGCTCTTTTTTTTCTTTTTTCTTTTTTTTTTTTTTTTAATAAGGTGCCACAGCTGCATTCTAGCATCCTACCTAATACAGCTTTTTGGCAGAAATGCCAGATTCAGCCAGATTTATATGATACAGACAACTCCACAGCCACATTCACCACTCAGTAATTTCCTGCTGTTTGTGACTTCAAGGGCACACGTACATTTGTTGAGGACCATTATCACATAGACATGACCCAGTCACAGTGCCATTCAGGCATTCAAGGAGCCTGCCCTGGGAGCCCAAAGCAGTCAGGTGGCTTCCTGACTTCAGGATGCTTCTTATTGCTAGCAGGGAGACACAGATTAGTCAGATGCAGGCACAGCATATGCCTAGGGGTCTAGTTACTGGAGCCAATGGATACTAAAGAACTAGTTTAATTTTTTTATTCTACACTGCTTCCCAAGAGAAGCCTTAAACCAAAATTGCACCATGGAAAATATAATGCTGCACAGAAAACTGAAGTCATGTTCTGAGCTAAAGTAAAGGATCCATTCACTGTAGTGAGTCCTCCAATTTGTAACCAGCATTTGGGCAGTGTAGAGTCACCCCTGCAGAAATGTGGGAGACGTTGAGCATGGGTTGGAACCTGCTAATATATCCATCCACTGGTGTATATCTCTGTCTGTATGGAGGATAGGAATATCTTCTCACTTATCCACCACGTAGCTTATGTGAGAAGAGGAGGAGGACACAGGCAAGGGCAGTAACCAGCTACTCCTTCCCACAGCCGTAGCATGACTGCAGGATTGTGACACTGAGTGAAAGTGTTAGGGCTTGGGCTTGCCTTTGCCTTGGCAAGTGAAGCAACTGAAGCAAACTGGAGAATGTGGCTCAATTAATGTGTTTCTACCCTGGACTCTCTCAGTTCTCTGTGGTAGTTGGACTTCACAAAAATGTAAACACAAAGTAAATTTTTGTTTGTTTGTTTTTTTGATATTTTTATAGTGTTCAGATGTATTTCATTTAAACAGTTTAGAGGAGGAAAGCAACAGTGATCGGAAGAGAGCAAAACTAGCCACGTACTTCAACTTCTCCCAGGCAAACAATGGTAAACCTGTCCTGAACAAGAGCATTGTGATCAGGAGAAATGCATTTAAATATTCCGCCCTCAACTTGCAAGCCCTTCTACCATAATGGCCATGCATGAGGACTGAGGTGTAACTGGATGGATTTTGGCACTGCTGAGCAGTGGAGAGGCAGCTCTGGCAGCTACAAAGTGCCCTTGACAAGGTTTGGCTGCTTAGCCACCTTTTAGCTAAACTAACAGAAAGAATAGCTTGAGGAAGGGTTTGCCCTCTGCTCGTAACAGACTAAGTTACTTTTATAACCATGGATCAGCCTCCTGTGGCTGAAGGCACTGGCTGTCCCTCCAAACAAATGAGAGAGAGGCATGTAAGATTTGTTAGTGCTTGAGGCACAGCTGCTAGTAAGAAACAGAGTCTGCATTTTGCATCGGCCTGAAGTCTGAATCTCTCATTTCAAACAGCACAGCTTTAGATGTATAAGCATTTTGTTGGGAGTTTAGTTCAACAGCCTGCTACAGTCTACATGAGAAAATGGAACGGTTGTTTTCATGTGTGATAAAAAACATGTTAAACAAGAATGAAGAGGGAGGGACAACTTTTTTCCCCCCTCTCTTTTGCTACGAGAAATGTACAAGGAGATTACTCTTGTGGTTGTGGCTGCGGACTGAGAATTACAACATGATTTCCTGGCACTGCCACAGATTTGTTGTCTGTTCACTTAATTTGTCCATGTTTTGGATCCCAACTGACCTCACAGAAAGATTCTTTCTTTAATGCAACCACAATGAAGACGCTTTCTTTAATGTTTGTGAGGGGCTTAGAGTCCCTGATGAATGGAGCCATGCAGGGCCCTCGAGACTTGGAGATTATATGAGTTTTATGTATGTTGTCCGTGTCACCTCAGAATATCTGGGCTCTTCCCCACCAGCAAACAAGACTTGCAGCCTACAGACTTTTAGAAGCGATAATGAAATTGTGGATTTGAAACGTTTATCTGCCAGTCTGTGTTGGCGTAAGCCTCAAATATTGTTCTCAAGCTAGCGCTCATGAAATTTATTATGAACTAAAAGAAGTTCCGAACAGCCTGCCACTATTACTGGAGAAAGAATGTACAACAGGGACTGCCATTTAGGCCACCATTTGGAAAGGCATTTAGCAGCTGCTGCCTGGAGTTAACGTCCAGAATAATGAGGTTGACATTCAGAGGACCCACCCAGCAAGCAGAGGCAAGAAGTGATCTAATTGTTACTGCTTTCTTTCAGACTTCCCCCCCTCTATCTTTTCCTGGCTTTTCCCCAAAATAAATTACTCTAATTGTAGCAAAAGTCTGGAATGGAGAAGAGTTATTCTCTTTAGTTTGTGAACTGGTATTTTCAAGTTTCCTTAATGACTAATATAATGGAGAGGTTATTATCAAAATATGCTGGGTTCAGAGTATATTAAAGCTCTCTTAGGACCCAGTTTAGTATCTGTTACTGTTCAGCCAAACCAAACACAGCATGTTCGAGTTGCTTCTTACTTTTTTGGTGGCCATTTCCCATAGCACAACAGGGAACCATATACCCAGTAAGACTGTATTGACAGTCTTCCTTGCTTCTGGCCAGAGCAACAGCAGCACATTCATATGTCACACTAGGAAAATCAAAAGGCTTCTTTTTTGTCTGTTTGTCACTCCTCTCCTGAGGCACACAGCAAGTGACCTGCTGTTTATGAAACCATACATACCCCTGGCTACATCTTGTCCTCTCTTCTGTCATGTGAGCTCTTCTGTTGTACAGTAGTTTTCTCCTCCCTTCCATTCCTCATTTCTTCACTGTGGTGATGCAACACCTATACAGTTACATGATAGTGTTTACACAAAAGCTGATACTACTGGGAAGTTTCTTAGGGCTGCCATTTTTCATCTTTAGGCAAACAGCTCTACTTGTACTGCTAACGTAAAATAATAAGTTTCTGCCCTTCCCCATTCTTCATGAAAAGTTGTGCATATTTTCCACATTTTTAAAAATTGAAAATCAGTGTCTATTAGCAGAGAAGATTTTCTGAACAATGAGAACATTAACAGCATTACAGCTTCATAAATACTAAGGAAAATAAACTTGACTGACAGGGGAAGTGATTCTCATTCAGATAATTTAGAAGACCTTTGAACTATGTATGCCTGTATGAACACCTATTTAAACTGAAGAGTAAAGATAGAAGTTTCCCTCTGAAACAGCCAAAATTTAATGCTCAAATAGTGGCCTTCCACCTGAGAAGGGTGTTGAGATTTCTCTTCAAAATAGGAGTCCTTGGCTAGTTTACTGATGCTAAACAGACAGGGCTAAGCTTCTCTGCAGACAATTTTTGCTTTGGGGGACAAGACCCTGAATCTCACACACGGGTCCATGCTTGGTCATATTTATTCTGGTTCTCATTGGCATGTGGAAAGTTTGATATGTTTTGGCCACCAAGCAGACCTTTATGACCTAGACATCAGTCAGGCTGGCTGCTCCAGCCTCACGGTCTGGCCTGCGCTTTGGTTGAGGTTGCCAGATTTCCTTGCAGTCTTGTATAGTCTGCAGAGAAACTTCTCCTGTTTCAACCATATGCTCCTGGTGGCAGAACTTAGCCAAATGGGTGTACACTCTTCTGCCATAATAAAATCTCTTTCAGGACATGCAGACTCACATTAAAAGACAATAGGAAAACCAAACCTGATCTGAATCATATTTGGAATGACTGGATGTATTGGGTTTGCATGGCAAGGTTTGGTAACAGGGGGGCTACAGGGGTGGCTTCTGTGAGAAGCTGCTAGAAGCTTCCCCTATGTCTGACAGAGCCAATGTCAGCCAGCTCCAAGATGGACCCACCACGGGCCAAGGCCAAGCCAATCAGCAATGGTGGTGGTGCCTCTGGGATAACGTATTTAAGAAGGCGGAAAAGTTGCTGCGCAACTGCAGCCAAAGAGAGGCGTAAGAATATGTGAGAGGAACAACTCTGCAGACACCAAGGTCAGTGAAGAAGGAGGGGGAGGAGGTGCTCCAGGTGCCGGAGCAGAGATTCCCCTGCAGCCCGTGCTGAAGACCATGGTGAGGCAGCTGTGCCCCTGCAGCCCATGGATGTCAATGGTGGAGCAGATATCCACCTGCAGCCCGGGAAGGACCCCACGCCGGTGCCTAAAGGAGGCTGTGACCCCGTGGGAAGCCCACGCTGGAGCAGGCTCCTGGCAGGACTTGTGACCCTGTAGGCAACCCATGCTGGAGAAGTATGTTCCTGGAGGACTGCACCCTGTCAGAAGGACCAATGCTGGAGCAGTTTGTGAAGAACTGCAGCCCATGGGAAGGGCTCACATTGGCGAAGTTCATGGAGGACTGAACTCCCTTGAGGAGTTCTCCCCCTGTGGAGGGAGGAGCAGCAGAGACAATGTGTGATGAACTGACGGCAACCCCCATTCCCTGTCCCCCTGTGCTGCTGGTGGGGAGGAGGTAGAGAAATCAGGAGTGAAGTTAAGCCAGGGAAGAAGGGAGGGGTGGGAGGAAGGTGTTTTTAAGATTTAGTTTTTATTTCTCATTATCCTAGTCTGATTTGATTGGTAATAAATTATATTAATTTTTTTCCCAAGTAAAATCTGTTTTGCCCGTGACTGTAATGGGTGAGTGATGTCTCCCTGTCCTTATCTCAACCCACAAGCCTTTTGTTATATTTTCTCTCCCCTGTCCAGCTGAGGAGGGGACTGATAGAGAAGCTTTTGTGGGCACCTGCTGTCCAGCCAGGGTCAACCCACCACACTAGAAGACTGGAAAATGATCAACTGGCATAAGGGAATTAAAAATCACATTTTCTGTCAAATAGCTGTAATATAGCTCTGATTAAACAGATAAACAAACAAACACACACACACACAACAATTGTATAAGGAGCTATTGTAAAAATGAATGGATAAGTTACCTGACTCTCAAACTGCTTATTATGGAAGAATATTTCCAGTATCATTGATGAAAAAAATGAAAAATCTTTTTCTTCCTTCCTTTTCTTCCTCTTGATATTTTATCCTTGTTTGTTGGAACATTGCTAACTGAGTTACAAATAACTTCATTTATGTACAGCGAATATCTATGTTAGTGTTTCAAAGAACAGTCTGTACTTGAAATTTCATTCACAACAGAGCTGGACACAGAACGATCAACGTTGATTGAGAGGCAGCAGTGAAAGAGAAGGAAGAAAATGGTCATATTCTAATACAAAAGGAAGCTGTTATCAGACTGTCCAAAGAGGCTTTATGAGTGCTTAAATATTTTCATTGATGAACGGCTGGAACAGCTTTGCTGAATTACTCAAGATTGTTTGTGACTTAGGATAAGTCCATAGGAATCTAGCAAAGCTAGGAGAAATGTTATCAATGAAAAAGACAATGTACTGTGGTATTTGAGTTGATCCTGTTCTTAAAGGGGTTTTTAATTGAATCTACTACAATTGTTCAAGAAAGATCTCTAGATCTTAGCAGCTCAATGAACATGTCTGTTCAGTACAGTCACAGCCAAATAAAACAAACAATATATTTAGTTATTTTTAGTAAAGGCTATGTAACACTTCAAACACTAGGCTTGCAAGAATACATATGTGCACGTATGTGTATAAACGTGTATATTTATATATATATGTATTACACATGTATGCAGCTCAAATTACAAGTATATATAGTTATGAAATATGTCAATATTACCATTATTTGCTTTTATTTTGGTGACTGCATGGAGTCTAGCAGATGTTTTAAAATATCATCTTTAGTCAATGTATGTTCCAGGCCTCCACTGCATCATTCAAAAAGCCACACCAGAACTTCATCTCTAATGGTTAGAAATGTTCTTTTCATTTGCTGGGAAGATATATCTATGACTAATTTTTACATTCTTTTGATCTTGTACAAGCGTATTTAGTTTTGACAGTCCCTGTCTTTCCATTGTGTTTATCAAGTAAGTTTATTTATAGAAAGTAATCATATCCTGCCCCAACTTTTGTTTCACTACTCTCTTAAGATTTGTTCTCTAAACCCCCTTATCATCTGAGTAGGCTGGTTTTGCATTGAAATTGCCATTCTAAACACAGCTTAATCAGAAGTGAGCCCGATATTCTAATGAAGTCTTAGCAAAGACTTGTACATTAGAATTAACATTTCCTTCTCTTTACTTAAAATACCCCACCTGCTGCCTCCTGGAATTAAATTGCTTTATAATCAACAATTATGTCCAGTTCCCTTTTCACTTTGTTAGTGAGACCCCAATCGATAGCAAAGTTTCTTCTAATTTGTCCATAGAAGTTGTGATTTTGCACTTTGTCTTAGTAAGACAGTTAATAATATTCTCCAATTCTTGCTGCACAATTCTTGATCTTTCTAAATATGGGCAATGGACTGCACCTGTGATATCTGAAAATTTTCATAAGAATACACATTGTCCTTTCATTGAGGTTATTTGTGGTCATATTAGCCCTCATTGTGAGATGGAGGATAAAGTTTTAGGCACCACTACTGGGATCTGCTGTTGTAATTTTTACACACCTGAGAAATGTATGCTCAAATTAACAAGAATAACTGATGAGGAAGAAATAGAGGTATATATAGTGACTGGCAGAGCAAAAATGAAACAATGCAAAATCTTGTACTGAAACATTTATATGCATTCACAAAACTCAGTGAGAGGAAAGCAAGGCCACTGGAAAAGCAAAATTATTTTGATCATTTTTATGATTCTATCATGCAAAGTACAGAAGGGGATCTCTTGCACTGAGATGCACATGTAAACAAAATGTGAGAAAGATTCCATATGTTAAAAGAAGAACAAGATTTGAATCTCAGCAGAAGATGCCTATTTACAGACTTTTACAATCCATATGACCCTTGAAGGAGATGAGGAAACTGATGATTCCAGGTGGAGTCATGGCATCCTATAAACATTCAGCTCAACACAGACACTGTAACATAAACACTTTCTGCTAGAAACAAGGTAGAAGAAATGTGTCAAGATTTATCAACAGCAAGGTGATGTGATAGCATCATCTTGTTAACTTACTTAGGAACACAATCGCTGCCACAAACAGATTAAAAACTTTTTCAAGCAGTAGCAACAGTCTGATGTACCCATATTTCTTTAAGTGTTTTTATTGAATACTCCTGTGTGATGGATTGGAAGATGAAAGTTGGAATTCCATTATCAGTAGGAGGCAAAATTGCCGTGTGGCTTGCCTTTTTTGGGGGGGGGGGGGGGGGAAGGGGGAGGTGGAAGTGGAGAGAGGTGAAGGGGACATTTCTTTGTTGTTTCCTAACTGGTTTAATCTTTTACATGTTTCTTTGTTACTATACTAAACAATACAAATGTTGGCTTTATCTTCCTCTAGAAACTTCATGCTCATTACAAGGCTAGATACTATTTGAGAGTACGGACTACATGAACACTCAGTAGCAGTATTCTGTGGTCCTGAAGCCATGTGACAAAGTGGATAGTCAGGGCTGGACAAGTGCTGAAACTGTGCAATGTATTTTACTATTTTAGAATTTTTTTTCCTATCTGCAAAGCAAGACTGATTAATTTTAAGGTGTTCTGGAGTCCAGGGTTGAGTCAACATCGCATATGAAATTGTGCATTGTGACAAGACATTCCCATTACGGAACAAGCACTACTCTCATAAGCAGCAAGGGAAGTTCTCCAGCTCACAGGGAGTTACCTGCAATGACCCCTTTCTTAAACAGAAAGGGGTGTTTTCTTAAACAGAAAGCTGTTTGTTTCAACTCTTCCTTTGTTCTTTGTTCCTAGGCCGTTGATCTGATGAACAATTTATAAAGTAATGGAGTGTGATATTAGCCAAATGGTTTACACAGTCTTTATTCAGACGGTTCTATTAATCTAAAACCATAATTTTGCATTTTCATTCCATGTACAACAGTAACTCTAGGTACAACTGTGAAAAAAATACAGGCCATTTGAGAATAAAGGAAGATTTCTTAGCGTTGCATGCTGAAGGGTACATTACATTTTCGTCATGCTTCTCACTGCACTCAACCTAGGAGCAGCATCCTCAAAATCTAGTGAACACTCAAGAATTGGCTGAAGTAAAAAAAAAAAAGTAACTGACAGGCCCAGTGAAGCAGAATACTCAAAGAAGATTAATCAGCTAGAATTTGCAATAACTCAATCGTTGTACCAAATGTGATCAATGATAACAAAAGAAACATTTAGCCAAAAGGGAAATAAATATCTGTGGTCCTCGCAGGAGTCATTTATTGACTGAACTTGATTTGTCAAGTGTTTTTAGTATCTAGGACTAGAGTCAGGCTGTGAGCAGTACCATGCTCAGTGACATTATGCTACAATGTGGTATTTGTTCTTCTTTACTCTTTGATGAAACTTGTCTTTTATACACTTCATTTCACTTGCTGTCTTAACATTTTATACTTAGGTATCTTTGTAGAAGAGCACATACATAGAATATAGTCAGTTGTAACAGCTAAAGCTATTCCATGTGGATCTTCAGCATATTAATACTTATTGAAGTCTATTAGATAGACATTCAAGGTTAAATATATTTAAGTGTTGTCCTGAATACAGATGATTTTAGATTGTTCTTTGACTGCTTTCTTATATCAGAACCCACTGTGGAGTGTCTTGTACCTGCTGTATGAAAAGCGTGGAAAGGTCTAATGAAGGTTTGGATGCATTGATATGGGCATGCTGACAAAAGAAGCATACACAACTTATGAACTCTTTTTAAATTGCCAGAACTGCTCTCTAGAAAGCATATGTTCTCTTAGGACAATAGGTATTAGGTAATAGATATTATTCTAGAGTAGCAAGCTGAAGTATTATCTAAAACATGAAGGTATGTTTCAGACTTTTTGTAATGAGTATAAAAGGTTATTAGAGACAAAAGAATGTGATGTATCAGTATACCCCACAACAGCATTAATTGGCAATCATTTGAAATGGGAGATCTCTTAGATTATAAATTATCTGTTGTCTCTACCATCAAATTACAAGGAAACTGGGGATGGGGAGATAATCCCATTTGTTTGCAATATTATTCTGAAAAAGGACTGTAGAGTGCAAAGAAAGATTTAACAAGGGGAGAATTGTTTGCAGAACAGGTTCAATAAAATTTAAGATGTTGAAAATTGGGAATTAGACAGAATTTGGAACACTGAAAAGAAAAGGGCAATTAGTGGATATATAAATAATTAAAAATTCCTGTATACAAAAGAAATAAGACCAGATGCGAATATGATTCTGGATGGACTTATCCCTAGAGAGTTAAAAGTATATATTAAGGTAACCAGAATCATCTCTGAATTTAAATAAGCTACAAATAAAAATTTTATTAAAATTCACTGAAATCATTAAGATAAAAGGAAAATAATTCAAATGTCAAAAGCCTCTAAAGGAATAAAAGGAAACAGCAAATCTAAAGAAAATAGCCTTGTTTGTTTTCAAGCATAAGTAGAGTTCAAAGAAATCTGATAAATAGTTTGAGGAACTGTAACAATATATTGAAACTGAGCAAAAGATTTGTAATGAGTAATTTATTCAAGGTTAAAATCTGGTCATATGAAAAGGTCTGGCAATGACCCCTTAAAATTCAAGCAAAAGGAAACTCCTAGTTTTGGAATTCCAATTGAAAACCTGTGTTGCCAAGTAAGAGCAGAATAGGATGTCAGTACCTAGAATACTTGCTGATAACAATCCAAATAAGAAGGTGAATTTTGTTTTGTTTCGGTGTATTTGTTTTTTTGATGTATTTGAAATGAGAAAACACAACAAAAAGATTTCCTTCCATAATCCCTATTAGATGTAAGTATTATCCATTTCCTCACATTCACTTCTGCCTTAGGGATCTAACTATGCACATATTGATTGATTCATCAGGGACTTCTTACAAGGCATGTAGTCTTTTTTCAGAAGAGCGAAGTACATAGCTTTTTTGACTAGAGCCAGAATGGGACAGGCTACGATGAATCCTATATCTGCCCATTGTTTCTTATTAGATAAACCATTATTTGATTTAGAATTTCTAATGGTATTCTATATATGAGCAAGAATACAGCCATGTAGCAGAATATATTATCTAAACTCTTTTGCATCTTCTGACTATGATCATCATAAAATTAATGGTTTCTTTTAGTATCAGCCTGATAAAGACTTTTCCAGGTAGAAAGAGGTGATCAGATTTAAAATGAGTAAATTTCAAAGATAATATACTTAATTTTGACAAGAATTAACTCTACACTATTTTATTTATTTAATAAGTGGAAGGCATTTTATTTGTAATTGCATCTCCCTACCTTCTTACTCATTGGGAGATACCTGACAGTTTTCCTTTACTGTGGCAGCATTTTTGAGATGAATCTTTTGAATTGTACATGTGCTAATTTTAAAAAGATGAACTTTTTCTATTAAAGTGTTAAAGTGTCTAACAGGGAGAATTTCCACAATGTTTTTGGTGAATAAAGATGTCATGAAAGTCTGAGCTAATAGGCACCGAAACTGTACTCAAGTGATGTTTGACCTTCAAGACTTTGTATAGTTATTGCTGTAGCTGCATGCAGCTGAGGCAGAGCCGCAGGAACCCTGGATTTTTTTGCTTTGGTGAGAGTAAAAAGCAGAGACTAGAAGGCTAGGCAATGAGAAACAAAAGGCTTGAATAAGGTATGAGAAAAATGCTTGCATATCTATTGCTGGAAGTGGAAATCTGTATTACATGGGAACCTACAGAGTTGTGGTGTGTAAGAAGAGGTCCCAGGGGACTGCTTCTTCATCCAACCAAAATTAATTGAAATAGGATTTTGCATAAAGAGAAAATTTTGTGGTCACCCATTTTGTGAGTTCAGGATGCTCAGTTTTCCAATCCAGCTGTTTACATGTACCATGTCATTAGAAAGAAAGGAATACTGCATCAAAGTGATGCTGTTCTGGGGTTTACAAAGCAGCCAGTCATCTTGTTATACTGATGCATTTGTAAAATATGCTTAAAAACCTTCAGTAACAAGGAAAATCTACATCAAGACCCTTAAATATACTTTGAGTGTAGGGTCTGATTGTCCAAATAAACCAAAAATAGTTAATCATCAGAAGTTATCAGTGAGGAATGACAAAAAGGTTGCCTTCATCCCAAGGTCTGCCATACCAAAGTCCTTTCTCTTTCTGGCTAGAGGATATGAGGAAAAAACCACAACTACTTCCCTTAGAAACTTGCAAAAAAAGAGGAGGACAGGTAAAAAAAAAGGGGAGGACATAACATACTGGACAGCTATATAATACCAATGAAAGTATCAGGCAGCTGTGCTGCAGTGGAGGGCGGATGGAAGTTGTTGATGTTCCTCTCCACTGTTGCGAAAGGTTCTGAGATCGGAAGAACTGAATTCTGAAGTCTTCTACTCTGAGCCTGAGCCACTGGGAGTTAACTTCACAAATCACAGCATTATATCCTTTCCTAGAAGCTTCCTCATGAATGATAGTGAGCTGCTTCAGAGATGCCTCATGGCATAGGCATCTCACATCCTCTCTATGCCACTCATTTTAGTCTGGAAATGACTAGGGTGTTAACATTTCACCATGTATTAAGGATGCTGGCTGTCAGCATCTAAGAAAACTGTAGGAGGCTTTAGGACAGCATGTGTGTGCGCAGAAGGTATACCTTCTAGAGGACCTGGAAGCACCCATTGTAACAGAAGATGGAGAAGGAATGAGAAGGCTGAATGAATCTAAGAAAAAACCAGTAAAATTTCACTAAGACACTAGGGAGAGCTGGACATTTCTATGAATCGTTCACAAAATCACTGAGTCGCAGAATCACAAAATGTTTGAGGTTGGAAGTGACCTCTGGAGGTTTTCTAGTCCAACTCCAGATGAGTTTTGACTTTCCTAAACTCATCTCAGCACGTAGTGTCTCTACATTTGTCCTGGGCTGCCTGACCCTCCTTCCACATTCTCTGTACATTTTTTTGATATTTGAGTTTCATCAAGAGCTCCTTGTTCACCCATGCAGGCCTCCTGCCACCTTTACTTGATATCCTGGTCATGGGGGTAAGCCATTCTTGAGCTTGGATGTGATCCTTGAAAAACAACAAGATCTCCTGGACCTCTCTTCTCCCCACAGCTGTCTTCTGTAGGGCTCTTCCAAAGAGGTCCCTGAATAGGACAAAATCTGCTCTACTGAAGTCCAGAGCTGTGATCCTACTTCTTGCCTTGTTCCCTTCTCTCTGGATCCTGAACTCCATCATCTCCTCGTCACTGCAACCAAGGCTTTCCCTGACCTTCCCATCTCTCACAAGGTCTTTCTTGTTTGTAGATACCATGTTCAGAAGAGGATCTACCCTTGTCCAATCATTGATGACCTGTGTTAAGAAGTTGTCATCAATGCTCTCCACAAATTTCCTGCATTGCTTGTGGCCTGCTGTATTGCCCTACCAGCAGATATCAGGGTAGTTGAAGTGTTGCACAAAGACAAAGGCATATGCATTTGACACTTCCTCCTGTTGTCAGAAGGGCTAATCTGCTGCTTCTTCCTGTTGAGGCAGCCTATGGCAGACACCCATGACAACATCACCCATGTTTGTCTACCCTCTAACCCATAAGCTCTTGACTAGCTTGTCATCCAGCCCAAGGCAGAGCCCTATGTGTGCCTGCTATTTTTTCACATGGAGGACAACTCCCTCTCTTCTCCTTCCCAGCGTGCCCTTCCTAATGAGTCTGTACCCATCCATTGTAGTACTTTAGTCACAGGAGTCTTCCTACCACATCTCTGTGACCCCAATACGATCATAGCCTGCACCTGCACACAGATCTCTAATTTCTCCTGTTTGTTCCTCATGTTGTGTGCATCAGAGTACTGGCACTTCAGATGGTCACCCAGTCATGCTGATTTCCCTCCCAAAAGTGTGAGAGCTTTTCCCATAATGCTGCTGTCTTGGCACTTCCTTATTTGTGTGCATATGCTTGAGGTTGACCTCCCTTTGCATAATTTGACTACTGTCAAACACTGAGGTTTTACTCTACTAATTTTTCCTCAAAGGATTCAGTCAGCCATCTGACAGACATTTGATAGATATTAATTAAATGTATGAAATAACATATTTGACAAGTGTTTCTAGTTGTTTGTCTCTCCTAGAAGGATCTGGTTCAGAAACTGTCTAAAATACAAAGCTGTTTTGCTGAATATTAATTTAAAATATTTTAAAATATGTGATGCATAGCAGTTTTGTTAACAGTCAGTATAGACTTCAGGATAAAGAGAACAATAGGCTAAAGAAATGTTTCACCTTAGGTAGTAGACTTTTAGATCTAACTCAAAGTGAGTGCATGCATTTCTGAAAGGGAAGTTTAGGCACAAAAACAATTTTAAAAAAAGCCCCATACCTATCTCCTTCTAGCCTGGAACCTGAACATGGCTACTTCCCACATGAGGGTGCCTGAAAAAGTAGCCAGCTATGGGATCAATAATTGGTGAGACTCAGAATTTTTGAAAGTTCTAATCTGTTGTATCAGGCTTTCATGGGTCTATTTGACATTTCAGAGGAGTTATAGAAACATAAGTTTAGATAACCTAGAAATACACAGATTCAAATACAGTTTTCCATTGTTCAATATGCAGCTTTGCAGCTCATGATTCTATAGTAAAAACTACTCAATTTACAGACTGAACAAAACTCAGCAAATTGGCTCCTTAGGTTCAGTTCTCCTTCAGTTGTCTCACCCAAGACACTATAAAGAACTGCCTTGTAGGCTTTAACTGTGAATAGTATGCTCTGATCTACTCCTGCAACTTCACAATATTTGAACTTTCTGTTTCCCAGGGCACTGCAAAAACCTTTTGCTCCTGTTACTCTTGAAATAAAAAGCAGTGTTCTTTATGAATTTTTAACACAGCACACTTTTCCTGCCAGTGCTTTCAGGCAAGTCACGTCAGTATCTGGACACTTGAATTTGAAGCTCAAAGCCTGACTGCCTCTATTTGTAAACAAGTGTGAACAGCATGAGCACGGTAGTGTCACTTCCCAGTAAATTCAGTGTTAAGAAATTACAAATGTATGTATTATAGAACAGTTTGACAAAGCTGTATTGGAATACATTATTCATAGTAATCTTTTTCAAAACCTGACATTTTTGAAAGTTTTCCATTTTGTGCATCATAAAATTGTAATGTTGGTTTTGAAAATGGGAAAAACAAAACCAAAAACAAGGCGAATGTGTTTAGCCTTTTGCTTTCAAAGAATCCCTTACAAAGAAATAGATCTGTTGTATTTTCTTCACCTTAAGTACTGCTCATTTTTTCTCTAATTATCACAAATTAATTACAGCTGATCTTTATCTACTGTGGCATTCCTAGCCTGCATTTTGTGTGTGTGCGTGTGTGTGGTCGGGGAAACAATATGTGTCAAGACTGGCTTATAAAATCAGTTCTAAGCCTTTAACCTTCAGCAGAACACTGAATAATTGAGGGGTCTATGGACACTGACATTTATGGCAACACAGGAAAATAGATGTCTATTGATGGGGCTGTATCTCTGATCATAGTTCATAGTCCCCTTTCAGTGGTGGAGTTAACATTACCTGCTTGATGTCAGGCACTGCAATGATCGCTGCCAGATGGTCCCAGGCTGATGGTCCCAGGTCTCCTGTGCCAATGATAGCTGTTTTGCTGATATGATCAACATAATTCAATCACTGTCAGTACTTATTTCTTCCCTGTTTCTCCATGCTAGTCACTTGCTGACTTTTCCCTTCTGCACTCTTTACTTTTGAAAGATATTAGCACAAGGGAAAATAAAAGTGAGCATTCACCAACTTCAATCTTAATAAACTTCAAGTTTTGTTTTGCCCCCCTTCATTCCCATAGTGGTATTTATGAATGTAGTTTGATTTGTAAGGGCTGCCCCTGAATGCAGGGAAAAGTTTATGTGCTTGAAAATATCATTGTGACCTAAATGGAATAGTCACTTTGTTGAGTTTTACTAACTCATTGAATTATGTTTCTTCTGTCAGAAGGCTTTATCACACTTGTGAAAAACTAAGTGGCTGTTACAAATCTTATCTGAAACAGCTGTTACAGATTTTATAGACTTCTGTTTACGTATGTCAAATATTCATTCATGACTTTTTAATTTTCAAAATATTTTCTTTCCTCTACTGGGAAAATGTTACACTCTATAGAAGTAGCTTTACTGTTTTCCACTCTTTCCTTAAAATATTACAGTAAATTAATATTTACTTCCTTTTCCTTCTAATTTATAAAAAACTGCTGTGAAAAGTCTGTGGAAGATAGTGTCTTTTGAAAAAGAGGGCAGCTGGAGAAGAATACACTTCCAGTGTCCCTACCTCTGGCTTGCACTGAAACCTCCACCACAAATGCACTTTTCCAAGGAACAGAGCCTGACTCTGCAGAAAAATCAGATCAGCTCTGAAGCAGGTGTAGATGTGGGAAAAAAGATGTCTTTTTCCCCCTACAACCTTCCAAAACTCTGATCACCCCCACAGTGGTATATGTCCAAACCACGATATCTTGTTTGGTATTGCTGTCGTGAAGAATTCCAATGGTACTGTCCATCATTTTACGATAGCTACTTCCACTTGATTTACACTGGACACTGATGCATTTACTCTTAACTTTAAAATAACATCTAAAAAAAAAGAAATTATGTAGGAGACTAACAATCTTTTCAGTGTCAACTGCTGAGAACTCCCACAAATGATAACTGTTAATTAATACTTTCCATAGCCTAACGTTCTTTCTGTCCAAGCTACTTTGGATGTCCTGAAACCATCTGCTCAGCTTTCCAGTTCCTTCTTGTTCAATTTAATAATGAAAAATGACATGAAAATGAAAGAATATTACCTTACTTGCTCCAGTAGTTTTGAGAAAAAAAATTCCAGTCCATGAGCAACGTAAGATCTGCATCGTAGCACATAGCTAACAAAAGCCTGTGCTAGAAGAATTGATAGGTCCTTTTTTTTTTTTTTTAATGCTGAACACACATTTATTGAGTTTTAAAAGTATAAATTGCACAACTGATAATTACATCAGAGATGCGGCAAACAAAATGGATAAGCAGCGAAACAGCTGTCATATTTCCCAGTGCTTTAAGACACACTGATGTATACGCAGATATACAGCCTCCTTTTTACCAGTGATAATTTACAGCTTTCTGCTGCCACTCCCTTACACTGTCAGTCGAGCTTCTGTCCCTGCTGGCTTGGCTGTTCTGAGAGCAACTGAAGTGGCAGGTAGCCCATCACTGTAAGATGCACATTAATTTTACACTTCCTTTCTGAAGTGTATGTGTGTTGCTGATGTCTCCTGCAGCATTATACAGCTGTATCCAAAATCTTACAGTTACTGAAGATAGATGCTTAGATGTATAAACCTTTAGATATGCCTTAACAAAGAAATTTAAATCTACAGCTGCACCTACAACTATAAAATTAAGGTCTTTATAAATATTTGCCTTTTTACATATAACTGTGTATGTAATATCACACACCTATAGTATATAGCATGTATATAGGGAATATCTGTGTTGGTATATATAAATACCTATATATGGATATATAAAGATATATTTCTGTGTATATATATAAAAAGTGCAAAGACCAGATGTATAAAACCTGTGGATTAAGTCCCAACATCTGTAGTAGAATAGGCAGCCATATCTCCAGGAAGAAAGTCCAGCATAAAATCTGTTACAGGAGGCAAAATCTTCTGAAAGGGATTCCCAAATGCAGAGTGGGGAGCTGACAAGCTACGTGTCAGGGAGCACTGAAGACATGGGTTGGTTTGACTGTCATGGTTAAATCCCATGGGAAAAGACAGTTTGGATTCTTTCAGGGAGAGGACATGAAGGGGCCTAGATATCCTCAATCCTCGACGAATGCTGGTTGAGAAAGGAATATCAGGCACACTCAATGTGTGGAAAGGTGTTGGCTACCTTGTTTTGTGTATCTGATATGCTCAGTGTACTAGATATACAGTTTCTTTTTCATGCATGTAAAGAGTGGGAACGGACAGAAGGAAAGTTTTTCTTTTGTACTTGTTTTATTTTGCTAGTATGTGAGTTTTGTGGGCACTGTCTTTTATATCTGTTTCTTGAAGAGTTCAACATGGGGAAGTGCCAAGTCCTGCACCTGGCGAGGAACAACCCCGCACACTGGGGTCTGACTGGCTGGAAAGCAGCTTTGCATAAAATGACCTGGGGGTCCTGGTGGACACCAAGTTGAACATGAGCTGACAATGTGCCCTTGTGGCAAAAAAGGCAAATGGTGTCCTGCGTTAACAGGATTGTTGCCAGCAGCTCAAGGGAGGTGATCCTTCCTTTCTACTCAGCACTGGTGAGGCAACACCTGGAGTGCTGGGTCCAGTTTTGGGCTACAAGAGAGACATGGACATACTGGACAGAGTCCAGCAAGGGACCACTAGGACGATAAAGAGACTGGAGCATCTCATATAAGGAGATGCTGAGACAGCTGGGACCGTTCAGCCTGGAGAAGAGAAGGCTCAGTGGGGATCTCATCAATGTATATAAATACTGGAAGGGAGGGTGCAAAGAGGATGGAGCCAGGCTCTTTTCAGCGATGCCCTGTGACAGGACAAGAGGCAATGGGCACAAACTGAAACATAGCAGGCTCCATCTGAACATCAGGAAATACAGGCACAGGCTGTCCAGAGACGCTGTGGAGTCTCCCACCTTGGAGATATTCAAAAGCCATCAGAACCTGCTGTAGGTGACCTTGTCTGAGCAGGGATGTTGGACCAGATGACCTCCAGAGGTGCCTTCCAACCTCAGCCATGCTGTGATTCTGTGACAGCTTTGATGTCAATTTACAGGTGATACTAAACTGAAAAAAGCCCACAAATAAAACCTGGCTACAGTAAATGCTGAAAGGCATGTGTGTGTCCGGCAACTGTATAAAACTACAAACTGTAACTGATCTTTTAGAATATGAAAAACACATAGCAGATGTCCAATGAACACAATTCAAAACAAGAATGTTGGGCTTTACTGTTTTTTACCTCATCTATTCTAAACTTTTTTTTCCCATTTTTATTCTTTTATGGAAATAAGCCAGTTATAAGCCCAATGTTGGATTGTTTGCTATATTTTTGTTATTGTATCCCTGCCATCTGCAACTTTTTCTTCTTCTTCTCTCTTTAATTTTGTGTCTGATACTTGCTGAAATAAACACGAAGATGAAGAAATGGGAAAATTGTTCAAGGATTTTTTTAAAAAAAGGCTTTTATCTGTTTTCCAGAGGATCTCCTCAGATCAAATTTATCATTTATTTTGCACATTCAGTTATCAATATGTATAAGAAAGGATGATGATACCTGCTCTTTGCAGGAGAAATCTAATTTATTTAGTTGACAGAGCTTGTGCCCTAGAGGTAGTCATTATTGTGTTCTTTGGTAGTAATTATGATTGGGATGAGTCTTTAAATGTGATGAGGACCTTCACAACCTCTTGACTTTGCAAAATGTGGGTGTAATCTCATTGGCTGGAGACGCTTAATGTTTTCCCCAGGATTTTCATTTCTTCTGTTGGCTATCACTTGACTTTCAGCAGCAGTTCAAATCCCAGGCCTCAGTTTTCGACATCTTCAGAGTGTCGTGGCTAGGTGCATCAGAGACTGCATATTAATTCATGAGCAACCATTCAGAACAGTGTAACTGACAGTATAAATGACACTCGCACTCTGACTTCATTCTAGCACAGAAAATACCAAACGTTGACGAGTCACTGCATCAATAGAGAAATAGCACAGCACTGTAATCTGGATAAATATTAGGACTCTGGATTTTAGTAGCCTGACTTCCTCCCTTACTGAGGAAAAGAAGAGGTAAAACCATCATAATAAGACTTTTTGAGGTGGGGGTTTGATGCACTGTGGATAGCTGTGAGCAAAACATATGTTATCATCCTGTGACTTGGAAAAGCATCAGCAGTGTGGAAGTTTTGCACATGCTGGAAGGAAAGACAGCCAGGAAAATTAGTCTAAAAAGACAGATTTTCACTTTGCAAAATGTGTTACCACTTGCAGAACTGGATCAGATAACTCTCCCCATCCACTTTCAGTGTTCTGTGTACCTTTTAATCATTATTGTGTATAATCTGATAACTAGTAACTGCAGTTACAAATGGGATATTTAATTACTTAAGTAAGCCCAGTAATAGGATAGGGTTGAAGACAATGAACAATACCTTGCTCAAAATGAGTGATGAATATATTCTCCCCCCCCCCACCCCCGAAGAGGATGTTACCTTTGGTGGTGGAGATTCTATGCATAATTCAAACTAAAAATTAGTTGCACACCACCTTTTTTGCCCAGCAGATAATCTTTGTAGGCCATAGATTGTGATTTGTAGCACTTCAAGGCTTCTGTAGTAGAAGTAAACCATGCTCAGATTTTTGCCCCCCCCCCCCCAGTCTTGCTATCAAATGATAAGTATTTCTATTTAAAGAAGAATTACAGAAAAATCACTTCTAAATAGCTAAGGTTCATTGTCATAGTGACATTTTAAGCTGTTATTCGCAGTTTGCTTTGTTTCATTGCAAATTACAATGGGGTAATTTATTCTGAGTGAAATACCTGAGAATGTAAATATATTTATCAATTAAAACCAACATATCATTCAAGCCCACTGCTAGTAAGATCTGCATCAAGATCTCAGCTTCATTGGACAAGGAGATTTATAGGATTTACATGAGTTAGTGTCAAACATCAGCTGTTGAATGAAAACTCCTAAACTTCATGTACTCCACCAACACAGAAGTTGTGCTTCAACAATTGCTGCAATCATTGGTGACAGCAGAAATTATTCTTTTGTCTTCTAGCTCTTGAGTTACTGTTTTCCATATCTTTCAATATATAAAACAATGGAACTTGGAAGGGTTCACTTGGGAAATGTTTCATTTGTTCCTCTCAGCAAAGTGATTCATGTTTTGAACCCAAGGTTTGCCATTTCATGAGTCAACCCTATTTAAGAGGGCAACCCAGAACATCATACAGATAAGCAAAAGCTCTAACTCATCTGCCTGTCTCCCAGGCAAGTAAAGGGTGAGAAAAGGGGCAGAGTTAAAAATCAATGCCTGAATAGGCACTGCCATGAACAGCAGGGAAAGAAAGTTAGTGTCTTTGTTTAGTGCTTGCACAGAAAGGATTGTGCAAAATTATGCAAAACAACACAAAAGATTGGTCTCTCGTACCTCAGGATGACTTATTCTTTTTAAATGTTTGTGGTTTGTGTGTGTTGCAGAGAGAAACTCTGTCAGAGACTTACTCACTGGCAGAGTAACTTTTGCTTGTTCTGTTTTTCAAAATGGTTTGACTGGATGCAATAGTTAGAAAGCTAGGAATAAACTAGAAGAAATCTCTGACCAAAGAGTTTTGCCATACAAATAAAGTATACAGAGGAACCTCTAAATAGGAGAGACTAGAACAACATTCTCTCTGATTTGAATAGTAAATCTTTACATTAGACTTTTCTCAGGTGTGTCGTTTAAAATATAAGTTTTTGTCTGCTGTTTTTGTATGCTTTTTATCACCATTAAAGCGTTAGTATGAAATGAATATATGTTGGGATTTTTGATTGCATTTGGAGTCAATCATTAGATAAATTGATTGGTAGAATATTACATTTTGCTAGATCCAATTGTAAACTAAAGGGGATGGTGCAAGCAGAAGGGCAAATTGTTATATTTAATTAAGCATCTGACATTCCAAACAGGTTTTTTAAAATATAATTCTATTATCTGATCAAATTGCTGTGAACAAAAATCCAATAGTTATCTGACTTAAAGAAGTTCTTAAACTATTCTTTCCCATAGTTTTTTCCCTTGAAAAGCTGACTTTATTTACATATGTTGCACAGAAACAGAAAAACAGACAAATTATGTATCTATAAAAATGCTACATTTTTAACCTTTATGGACTACATAAATGTTGGCTTCTGTAGAATAAAGCCTTTGATCAATTCTAAGAGAGGTCTAAGATATCAGATAGGAATCTCATGGGACAAATATTCTTATTGCATGTACTACCATGTATGGTTTAGTAATGCTGACTTGGATGCTTTGTGTTACAGATTTTAAAACTGGTAAGACTAGTCTGATGTCTGAACTTCACCCACTGAAATTATTATGAAAATCTGCATACCAAAGATGTAGAAAACACAAAGAAATACAACAATATTTCTTGGTCCTGATCTCATTTCACTAGTTTAGACTTGTAAGTGGTTTGAACTTTTAAAATAGTTATAATCAAAATATTCAAAAGACACTAGAAACTGTAACATGTCTGCAAAAAAAATTCATATCACAACATTTGAGTTAGAGAAATTGTCCTCATATATATGTTGGTTAACAATGCATAGAAATGGATAATTTCCTGGCAGGATAAATCCATGACCATGGGTATTTCATTCAAGACAGGATTTCTGACTCTATCCTTCTAGAGAATCAATGTTGGATTGATGTTTTTTGGACACTGTGTTTTTTTGGACCACCAAGTTGGGGAATGAATAAATAGGCCCTTTTGCAAATTGGAGGAAAGATAAAATTCAAAGTAACAACATTGTGAGCTTTGTAATCTCACTGTATGTGACTTTTCTGTCTACTTCCACCATGCCATCCAGCCAGAGGTGTGTTGTACCCTGAAGAAAGGAACAAGATAATAGTTTTTGCTTATGAACTGGTGGAGATACAAGTCAAACATTGCACTTGCATCAGAAACCAGATGAAACAGAAAAATCTACAGCTTCTAGCTTGTTGTTGCACTACTCAGATTATATATGAATAGGAAACCACAGGACTTGAACATAACTCCATTTTTAAGGCTGTGTTTTAACTTT
Source organism: Pelecanus crispus (assembly GCF_030463565.1). Classification (NCBI taxonomy): domain Eukaryota; kingdom Metazoa; phylum Chordata; class Aves; order Pelecaniformes; family Pelecanidae; genus Pelecanus; species Pelecanus crispus. The sequence continues at coordinate 104,243,412 of NC_134644.1, forward strand.
TCTGCATCAAATCAAGAAGTAATAATATCTATTTGAGAAAACACACATTCACTGCTGCCGAATATGGTGCTCTCCTTGTTCCTGATCTCTGCTATTCAACCGGACCCCAGCACACTGAAAGAGAAAAACCTCTTCCATGTGTCTAGGAAGTGTTTCAGACACTACAGGTTTTTCAAACCAGGGCACTGGGAAAAACAATGCCAGAGGTAACATCCTTAGCAAATGCTTCTGATATGTAAGTTTAGCTTATATGTTCATGTGAAGATCTGTGTAGTTCCAGATCATTCTATAAAAATCATAGTCATAAAAAATCTTTAAAATAAGTCCCAGTAGTATCTGAAAGATGTGAATACAATTAGGTCAAATGATGTTGTTTGTATATTGTTTTTCAGAATTGCATTAGTTTAGCAATATTGTTTGTATTTAATCATCTTTGAGTGGAAAGACTGAAGATTGCATTGCGAAATACTCGCTTCTAAAAAGAGTATCAATATTCATAATGTTAAATGCCATTATTACTTACATGAGCAGTATTGCTTTATTATGTCTCAGCAGCCACTGAAACAAAATTAGAGCTTGTAGTCTTGTTACCTCTAAAACAGGTATGCTCTCCTCATTGCCCTGCATCTTTCAGTTCTCTCTAACTCATTTTAATCCACCTGAATGTATTTTTTAAACAATGATGAACAGCAACAGCTACAATTTAAGTGTTTGCTCTGACATGGACCTTAAATGGGTTTTCAGGCATTAGATTCTATGGGATGTTTAATCATTTTCTCTGGCTAATGTAAATATTTTCCTGTATTTTTAAACAGTTCAGTCTATCTTAGTAGGCTTCATAAATGGAATATTTCTTTCCCTCCTTAGGTTAAGTTAGCTGACTGCTTTCTGCTTAGTTTTGAACGCAATAGTACTAACTCATAAAATTAATTCCCATTTTGTGGGATTGTCAGAAATGAGGATTGCTCTGACCCCTGTTTGAACTCATCAGCTGAAATGAAGTTGTTCAGTGAGCTGGAGAAGACAAAGCTGAGTTCCAAGAAATTAATCAACTCCATCAGCCTCCACGATAGGCCTGAAAACGGCACACATCAGACTGACCCTGAGCAGCTCTGGATTCCCTCTGTAAATGAAAGTCATCATTCCTGGCAAGGAAGATACTAAATTATAGGCTTTTAAATTTAATTTTCAGTTTACTTGTGTTTTCGATTAGTGTGCCATGTTTCATAAAGATGGTAGTACCTTTAAGTAGTAAATGCCCTTCATCTACCAGCTCAATCCCTGTTGTAATAAAAAGGTAAATTTGAAGTAAAAACTGTTAACAAATGAAACATGTGGTTGGGTTTTTTTGGGGTTTTTTTTTTTCTTTCCTTTCTCAGTGACACCTTAAGCAACAATACCAAATTATTTTCTTCATACCAAAATCAATAACAGGCTTGGAAATAAAAAGTAGCCCCGCAGCCTGAGGCCACAGATTTTCATGACAGGCTACTAAAACTATCTTTCAGTAGCCTGAAGGTCTGCCAGCTAATCATTCACTTTCCTTTCACTATTTAGTTGTCGGATATCTCTCCGGGCTAGTAAAACTTAAAGGCTATGTGACAAATTGTCTGCTAAAGAAACATTGTCCATTTTTATCTTTGTGGAACTTCAATCTTTAGCACGTAGGCTGAAAAGTTCACATTGCTTTGGAAGGAAGGCAAAAATTAAAACTCTAACAAATCTTAAATCCTTAAATGCTTTCTTATTTTATTAAATGGCATTGAAGCCATTGTTGGGTACCTTTCCAAATGTTTTTTTCCAGAGGGGCAAGATGAATACATAAGGGAAAACAAGTTTAGGATCCTTGAGTTAGGCTCTTAAAGATGAGGGAGAATGACAATTAGGGTTGAATGCCTTACTTAGGTTCCCTCCCCTTGTACACATGCATGACAATATAACCTATAATTAGGAAACTATAGCAATTCCCAGCAACAATCACAAGTGACATCTATCCTACCACAGTGCTAGGTGGAAACTGGAAGGTGATGAATGCTGCCAACACTCCTCAAAGTTCTCTTTTCTATATGTTTTTGTTTAAATAAGCTTGGTCAAAATGTGTCTATTTAGCCCAGAAATTAAAATTCCATTTCTAGCTTTTTAAAGAGTCAAACTCTAATGGTTCCCAAATAACAAATCTAGCAACTGCCTAATAATGTCAGCAGTAATTTCCTATGAACACATTTGGGAGATATTTAATAGACCACTTTGACTAGCATCTTCTTAGTATTCTAGGCTAATCATGAGTTTCTAGAGTTGTACTTATATATTCTTTCAAGTGCATGGCTTCAGGCAAAATATGCACCTTCACTTCTTAGCTATTCTCCAACATTCCTGATGTTCCCTTTTTCCCTCTTTACCTCTATTCCCTCCAAACCGTGTCTTGGAAAGGTTTTTGCAGATAAACCAAACTAAAGCTTTCAAATACATAAGTATCATAATCTATGCTAAACCTTTACATCATCTTAAACAAATTACATCAATATAAGTCTTTAGATCATCTTAAGTACCTCAGACTTATTAATTTGTACTCTAATAGGTGCTTAACTACACAGGTGCACAGACAAGGGGTGACTAAGGTGGGGGCAAGTCAGTTAACCCTAGTTTGAAGTCCCTAAAGTGCTTTGCCATAGTGGTTATGTGCTAAGTTCATAAACCTTATAAACCTTATAAAAATCCTGCTGTAGTGGGTAGTGTACAACAATTTAGCTTAGTTAAAAAACAACAAGCTTAATTATTGCTTATTAGCTTTTATATCCAAAAAGCAAGTTTGGAGGTGTTTCAATTCTCTGTCACTACTCCCATGTAGTTAGCGATAGGACGAGAGGAAATGGGCTCAAGCTGTGCCAGGGGAGGTTTAGGTTGGATATTAGGAAAAATTTCTTTACAGAAAGGGTGGTCAAGCATTGGAACAGGCTGCCCAGAGAGGTGGTGGAGTCCCCATCCCTGGAAGTGTTCAAAAAACGGGTAGATGTGGCACTTCAGGACATGGTTTAGTCTAGTCTACCCTTAATTGGTTTAGCGTGGACTTGGTAGTGTAGGTTAATGGTTGGACTGGATGATCTTAAAGGTCTTTTCCAACCTAAACAATTCTATGATTCTATGATTCTATAATGGAGAAATAGCTGGAGGAGTCAATTCTTTTTAAAGTTTTTCAAAATAGTGAACAGGAAATTGCACTTACATATATCGTATGTGTGTATTGTACACACAAACACACACACAGGAAAAAGAAGTCTTGTACTGTTCCTCCACTGTTCTTTTCACGCAAGCAGAGTCAGAAGCAGCAAACTCCCAGTCTCAGTTCCTTTCCATTTACACACTACCATTCTCCTTAAAAAATGATCTTGCTGCTGGTGAAATTTATCAGACTAAAGGTGTGATGATTGGCTTGTTACAAAACCAGGAAAGAAGACTGTAGGTGGTCTGCAGGTCTAAGGGTAGAAAATGTGACCAACACTTATAATGTCCCTTTAAAGAGCCTTTTTGCAGGCTTGAAGCCTTTTTGCAGGCTGAACAAAAATAGCAGACGTGGATGTCAAGTGATAAGATTTAAACAGTATAGTAGTAATAGACATGATGTTCTTGGACGAGCTAAAGAAAACTCCAAGTTTTCTTGTCAAGACAGCCTCATGATTTTACTCACTAGCTGTACTAGTTGGAAGGTTGATTGACACTTGGGTGTGAACATCCACGCTTGCCTAGCACACACTGTGCTGTGCAGACTGCTCCTGGGGCAGCCAGTCTCTGAAGCAGCCTCAGCTTGGACTACAGCAAAGGCCCAACAACACGTGTGTGTGTGTGCATGCACACAACTCAAGCATGTGTGTGTGCTTAGGTGCGTAACTATTGCTTTCACAGGCAACTCAATCTGAAGTTCTCTATAAAAGCCATCCAATCTTTTAACAGTGACAGTGGGTCCTTTCTAAAGAAGAGTCACAAAACATCTTTTCTGCCTAATCTGTACCTCAGTGGTAGTCAGATTCCACTAAAATAGTCCAGTAACGAAGTATGCAGTTAATTGTACTTTTCAGAGCTCTAACACACAGAGAAAATGCACAGTTCTCCTTGTGAGCATCCCAGGCTTGCTCTCCTTATCCCAACCCTGATCATATGCCCAAAGATGAGCACTGTGGGTAGCCAAAGGAATCTGGCCTTTCATACTGCACCTCAGGTAGACCATAAAGGACAATGTTAGTATAACTATTTTACCTTCACCAATTCTCTGTGATGTTACAGTTTCTGGGGTATTTCCCACATTTCTTTTATGGCAAAGTAGTCTGAGTGCTCTGTGATTCTTCCCCAGGGATGCGGGTAATGGTTCTTCTGGAGTGCTGAGGACAGTCAGGAGGCGCTGCTGACCCTCGGTGCTCAACTGAGTCCATGTGCAGCCTCTGCAGAGCAGACAGGCTAAAAGTCCCAAAGTAAATTCAAATAAAGGTGGTCGATGTGGGTTGAATGAACCAGTAATATCTAAGTAAAAGCATTTTGAGTGTTTAGGGGAAAGTAGCCCTGTAACAGCATTAAATAAACACTTAATAAACTTCTTGCTTCAGCATTTTTGGAACATAATTAATGAGACATGATGGAGAAAATTATTGTGGTTTGATCTTACTGTGTTTCTGATGTTAAAGTTTATCTGGCAATAAATATAGCTGGGACACCTAAAAAAGTTATTGTTGGTTAGCTGTCCATCCTGTCCCTCTGCTAGAGTTTACTGCTGTAGTAAGAATGAATTACTGGTATAAACTGTTGAACTTTATAAACTTTTATAAAGAGCAGGGTATTTATGCAAACAGGTGGAGATTTCAGTTTATGTTAACACCCGATAATACTTACATGTTAGTTCTTACAAACATACTCAGAGATAAATTCAAAATAGAGATGCAAATAGTCATAGTCAGATGTTTTACATGAACTGTGGATTAATCACAATTGTCTCTCACAATTGTATTTCCATCTACAGTTCCACAGCGAGGCCACAATACAAGTGCTCTAAAAAGCATCTTTCTTTCTTTCCCCAGAGTATACTCTGCAACATCTTGGAAACTAAGGTGTATCAGACACACATGTATGCAGATGTTCAGCTCCAGTCTCTCCTTTGTTTTGATAAATTACATTTGTACATTGTGCCCATCTCTCCTTATGAAGGCATCATTTGTTTTCTTCCCCTTGCTTATCCTGGGCCTCAGTACAAGCATCCACAATGACACATGCTGGTGGAAACAAGGTGAGAACACTAGTGCAGACCTCTTCTGCTGTATGTCAGTTATGTCATTATTGGCACTTGATCTAGTGGTATGCATCTGTTTAATGAAGCATGGTTGCTTTAACCTTCTAGACTGCCCCTCCCTGAGAAGCATCAGCTCTTTCCTAGAAATTGAGTCATGACACAGTAACGTGCCAGTTATTATTGTAATAATAACTGTCCCCCCACAGCAAAGAATAATTTGATAATCTTCTGTAACTAACTGTACATGTTACTCTTCACATGAAGTGTTAACCCATTACTAGAATATACTAAATATTAGTTATTGGAAAATGCTGAAGAAATCCAGTCCTGGACTTCTAAATTTGTTTTTCTTGCATTTATCCCTTACATGACTGGATTCACTAGAGAAATAAAGTCTCAAAGTCTAATAATTATAGTTGTAATTTTCTTAGCAAAGTCTGAACCTAAAATAATAGTAGGAACAAGCTTCCTGGCTTAATGTTACCTTGCAAATACTAGCCTTAACAAGTATGTGATTTACATTAGCTAGTCTGAAAAATTACATATATCACTAGAAGTTGGGACCTCAGTAGCTTGGCATTAAGTAAGTATAGAGGAATAGCCCTATACAGTTAACAGATACTGTAAAGGTTGCTTTATTTCTATGTTAACATCAGAGGCTTACTGCAAACATCAGAATCAATAAGGGATTTAATTTAACTGAAACAAAGATGTGTTTGAGGCAAAGCATTGCTATATTTCAGGAGTTCTTTTCCTTCTCTTTCTTGAAATTTTGCTAATCAGAAGGTGACTACTACTTTTATAGCTAAATTTTATTCTTAGTGCTTGATTCCAAAACAGCTGTTTGTCCCTCTTAAAGAGAATTCAGCTAAGCTTTATTTAATACTTTGTTTGTGTACTCTGGCAAGTCACCGATCTTCTAGCTTGACTATTAACATAAATCAAAAGATCTTGTGAAAACAATAGACTATCTAGGAATTGCTAGTGCTATAGGGAATATGGGCTTGGAAGTAATGCAAATGTTCAGATATTTGCCTACCTTACCTTGTAATCCAGATATCATGGACAGAAAGATTACAAAATGTAAAAATGTAAATAAATGGTTGACTACTTCTCTGCGCAGCTTTTTGAGTTGGATGCATTTTCTAATCAGGTTTTTAAACAAAGGCTTTCTGATACATGAATACTGCTGCTTGTGGTTGTGATGAAAGCTCGGTGTTACAAAAACTTCAAAGGCAATGATTCAGTGTGAATTTCTCTGATTTGAACATTGGTGATGACCTTTGTCTAAAACACTAGACTGGAACACTTGTATTGTTAAACACTTGTGCTGCACTGACCTTTCTCAGGATTGTTTGCAGTTGGATATTTCAACACACCATACCTGCAACTGTATTGACTAGAGTATTTTGCCTGTCAGGATTAAGTTAATGTTGTTATCTTTGGCTGTAATGGGTTTTGAGCCTGCTGATGCCTGCCTGCAAATGCAACTGTAAATTACTTTACAGTAAGACATGATGATTTGCTAAGTCTCTTGATAGGTTCTTTAGTCAGATTTAGTGTAAAATATAAGGTGAAAAAGTTTTTGTGCACTGATGTTCTGCATTGCAGTTGATGTTTTCAGAACTTACCTCTAATATAAATGAGAAATTTTACCAATTTCTTTGAAATTCAGCACTCTTCAGAGGATAAACAAAGTTTGAAAAGAGTAAAGAAGAAATAAAAGGTTAGATGATTTCAGTGGTTCCATTTACTTTTAAAATTACTAGGAACTTCTAGGTGTCATGCAAAAACATTTCTATCCTTCTAACTGAGCTCAGTTGCATGGATATTTGGCACGTTCTCTTCAAGCACTTACAGCAAGACCTACCAGTGATGTTATCTTTCCTCAGGTTTCCTCTTTCAGACCATTCAGGGGAGACAAGAAAGCAGGTTGGACACAGAGAAGCTTGCACCTCAGCCGTCCTGTGGCTGATGTACCTGTGCAGCTGTTCTCCTGCCCAGCCATGAAGGCAAAACTCTTGTACAAATTCCTATCAACGCATTTCTGCAATAGTCTTTTTCTGGGTTTGACAAATGCAGTCCTACCTTGTTTATGTTTGTTCAGGACACCTCCGTAAAAATTGCTTTGTTAGGAAGATATTAACTTACAGTTCTGGTGCCTTTCAGCAGTTGCCCTTTGCCTATCACACTGAACATCAAGCTGGGTTTCCAATCTGAGTGACTATTGGAACCTATCTACATCTTATTTATCATCCTGCCGAAGGTAACGGGAGATGAGTCAAAATGGATACTGGCATATACTGACCAGTGGCATCCTAGAGGTCTGACAGGACACATTCATCCTCAGCAGGGTGACACACTAGGAAACACTGGGAGAGGAAAAAGGAGCAATACTCTGTCACCTCCCTGCCAAAAGTCACTCCTTGACATTGATTATGGCAAACATGAACATATATTTAAATTGAAAGGTAAATTTGGCCTGGTTGAGTCTAATGATTAGCTTAGATGTAGAACTCTAAGGTGAGTTCAGGTGAATGCTACATGGTATGAGCAAATTGTGCACCTATGCCATTACCTTCTCTTTGTTTCTGTAGCTCATTGGTTCCAAGAGGCAGCAGAAGTTTTGGAGATTTCTATGTTTTGCTAGAAACAAATAGTGCATTTAAAAGACACATCTAAGAAATAAAAAAATGTCAGCTCAGAATGAAAAGCTAAAACATAGACATTTCATGAAATAATGTTCAAATTAATTCAATTCAAGACTACTGAAAAATTTAATTTCTGCTTCTTTTGTTTAGACTTAGAACTTCAATATGTTATCTGATATGTACAATTACATATTATACACAGTTACTTTGTAGTTTGTATTAAGCTATTAATGCCAAGTTTCCTGAATGAAAACATTATTGTAAAGAAATTTTGGATTTTGTTTGAAGAAAATTATTTGCTATCTTTTATGTAAAATGGTTAGTTTATAATTAGTTTTTTTAACATGGAAGGCACTGGAATGGTTTGGACTGGGTTCACAATTTCTTTGCCAATAGTAACCATTTTAATCTTGGGGATAGGAGAGGAAAGTATGCTCTCATCAGAGCAGCTGTGATACCAATCAACTGAACAGAACTCCATTTTTATTCTGCTCCCAATTCTATACATCACGGCTATTGGATTCAGCTCATCTGCATTTCAACATCTACATTATAGATATTATATCTGGCTGGTTTTCTAGGCTTTCCTTGTAAGAGGTACCATTTAAGATGATTGTCCCTCTCTACTGAATGTAACTGGAGTCTAATGATTAGCTTAGATGTAGAACTCTAAGGTGAGTTCAGGTGAATGTTACATGGTATGAGCAAATTGTGCATCTATGCCATTATCTTTTCTTTGTTTCTGTAGCTCATTGGTTCCAAGAGGCAGCAGAAGTTTTGGAGATTTCTATGTTTTGCTAGAAACAAATAAATAACCTTTCGTGATAATAGATGGCTATGGTGGTATCTGAATCAGAACTGAACACAGGCTTCAGGATAAATTCAGGGACTTCAACCCATAGCCTAGTGAATCCCCCCTCATATCCTAGCACAGCTTGGGAATTATGAAGAGTTAAAACCATTAAAGTTCTCATCTCTGACCAATGTGTAACTCACAAATGCATTCACAGTTGTTGTTGTTTTTTCTGTTTTTGTTTGGTTTGTTTTTTTAAAGAAACAACAATTATATAATCAGACTGTTTATAACAAAAAAAATGAGAGACATCAATGCTTGTTGTATGCTAATAGAATTGTACAAAAGGCCAATACTGTATATATCTCTACTAATAATTATCCACCCAAGGTTTACACTCTATTTGGAAAAAAAAAAAAAGGGTGAAAAACACAGAGAACTGAAGTTCTAAAATCGGAAAGAAAAAGCAATAAGGTAACAGAAGAACAACCGTCTCTTATCTGAGTGAGCATTAGTCATGACATCACACTTTGTCTTGCCAGTGTTTTATAAGCATCATGGATAAGGTGAGGATATTCACATGTTGCCAGAAAAGTATCAGCACATCCTTGAGTTTTAGGGTCATCTACTGAAGCCAAAATACTTGTAACTAGGTGTGTTTAAGGAAAGGCACCTTGATCTGTTCTTGTCATCTATAAATATTGAACAGAGCTTGCAAGTAACAAAAGTTGCTGCTGGTATTTCCCTAATTCCATGTGCATACTTACAGGAGGGTCCATCAGGTTTCAGTCAATGAAGACCCTACAGTGGCTTTGCTTGGTGGAAGAGAGCAGGATGTGCTAATACAGACTTGCATGTTATGACCTAAATACTACTTTCATGTTGACTAGAAACACAAAGATTTCCAACACAAAATTTTTTACCAACATTTTTGAAAACACCTTTTTCTGACTATAATATACAGTAAAAGAAATATGTACTATAAATTAAAAGAATTTTCAGAAAACTTATTAAAGGATTTTGAAGACACAGCAGAGTATTCAGCATATATGCAAGGTACTGTATGTTACTGAAAGAAAGAAAAAAAGAAGCAAATGGAAACTTTGGGCAGAACGAGCGTACAAACCTCCTTCTGATTATCAATTTTCATTCCAGCTGGCTACACACCTTGCAACAAGAGCTGATTATATTGTAATATTTTTAGAAACATTATAACCACAGTTCTTCCTCCCTACCTGTAGAGCCAGCTCTTAGTCTCCATCTACTGCTGAACTTGTTTCACTGTTACTCACACCATTGTTAAAGTGCATGCTAAAAATTGTAGATTATTTCTGTTCACTGCACACTACATTGTTTTACCATGGATAATGTTTTATTTATACGTAAAATAAATTGTCAGAGTTAAAAAACACAGTGCATTTTGTTCAAGGCAACACATGGCTTTTATCACACAAATAATTTATTGGTTCTGCTCCCAGACGAGTTCTGTGCTGACCTTTCCAGGTATGCTGAATATTGGTGTATAATTCGTCTTGGTGGGAAAATGTATTTATTTTAGCCATTAATACATGCTGTCATAACCTTTGTGTTGAGAAGCAAGATTGTTGTTTTAATTCTGAGACTTATAGTTACAAAGGGGTGTACAGAAGACAAAACTCCCTCTCTTAATGCCTTTGAATTCTGAGGAAGAGAGACGGATTCTAATCTGAACCTATTATATAATCTCTGGTAATGGATTGGAGCCGAAACTAGAACAGCCCTATTTCCCTGTTACAGGGCAGACACAACCCCATTCCAGTTCAAAAACAGCTTCTGCGAATTGTCAGCCCAAAATGGCAGACACATCTTCAGAACAGCTCGCTGCGTTTTAGTAACACCAAACTTGAACTTGAATAACCTTCAAATGTTACTTCATAGCATCACTGTCTTATGCAACTAGTTCAGCCATCATATCAACCCATCTCTAGGTGAATATTTGCTTTATGTGTCCTATGAAAGATGGGTCTGAAGGACTGTATGCAGTAATAAAGCTGCACCAAACTATTTTTATATTTTTAAAATAGAACATGCATTTTAGCAACATAATACTACTGGAAGTTCATCCCACAAGGTAAAACTCACCAGTTACAGGTTACCAAAAAACATTTGTTTAGTCTTAAATGCTAAAGGAAAGTGGTCTTGCTAAAAACAAAAAAAAAAAAAAAAAAAAAAAAGCAGAAGAAATGCCAAAACTACTTTTTTCTTAGTCTCAGTTTACAAGGAACAGCACACTTTGCAAATTAAAGTTACAGTAAAGATGTCTAAGGACTAAAACCAAGCTAGAGTAGTGAAACCATTTAAGGTGATGAAATACATTTTAACTATAATGCACATAAAGTTTCATGCAGATGTTAGGGTTGAAATGTTACCTTTGTATATTGTTAAATATATCTCTAACAACTCATTTTGAAATAACCAGTTCAACTTTTGTCTTCTGAATATTCTGAAATTTGCACAATAAAAAATGTTTCATTGTAATAACTGCAGAAAGACAGTGTACAAGCCTGTGGCTTACACTTCTGTAAGGAAGGAATCTCTGAAAATAAAGTTGCGTCTGGGGATTTTTTTACTAAACATCAATCATTTAGTATCTGGTGTTTAATTTCTGTAGTTTTCAAGTCCTTCCATAGACTGCTCAAAATCTGGCCCCATGTTTGGTATTTACCCATTCAAGCAGGGTTACTGAACATATTATTTATTACTTTGTTAGCTTTTTTTTAAGGAGAGGGAGAAAATTATTCTGAAAGCAGAAGAATGCTCAGGGATAGAAGATGAGCAACGGTTTGCAAACATTCCCCACTTCAACAGCTGCTCCAGGAGTTTACCATCACTTTGTATTTGGGTGATTTCAATACACCTCCTGTTTAGACAGCTGCCTGAATACATGTTCACATGCACACAGAAGAGAAAACCCTCTCATAAAATGTGACATGTAAAAAAGGCAGGACTATGAGTTGGAATAGACCTACCTCTGCAATTCTTATATGTACTGTAATTAATTTGGATAGTTTCTGCCATTTGCTGCGTGAGATTTGAAAAATGAACAATGTTTACATCTATATGCACTTATGTTCAGTTTTGTGAACCTATGATATAGATGGCAGGAAAAATAATTTCATCAAATTTTTTTATAATTATGATTTTTTTTCTTGAAATGCAGATTAAAAATGAGGCATTTCCCCCCAAAAAACCCAATAAAAGATGTGAAAATTTATGAGAAAGATCTTAGTGCCAGTATTTCTCCTGCTCTCTCTCTGGCCCATTTATTTAATATTTATTATTTAACAGTAATATTTAATTATTTATGTGAAGTGGAATAGCATCAACAAGAGAAGCTGGAAAAAAAAAAAGACTGACTTTGTACAGCAGTGGTTATTATACTTGCCCATGATGTGGAAGATGGAAGGTGGAAGTGTGAGTTTATATTCCAAAGTAGGGAAAGCAAGACTTGAAACTGGTGTGTTCCTATCGTGTTCCTATCAGGATATTAAACTATTCCATGACAGAGACTCTCTAGTATTATTTTCCTTTCTAACTTTTCAGGGGATGGTAGTACAATCCACTGCTGTAATTTTGTAGAATAGAAATGGCATGTCAGTGTAGAGAATGAAGATGATTGCCTTTGTCCTGGAACATCAACTTAGGTGTCTCAATAGGCAGCTGTAGGCATCTTGGTGAGGTGGTAAACAGCACTTACTTTTGATATATACATTCTCTATCCAATCAGTGGAGAGTTTTAGCTGCTTTCAAAGGGCAGTAGTGAAAGCCTATGGACTGTACTAGGAGATGACTTGTTAGTGTGCAGAAAACACAGAGATGTCTTTGAATATCTGCTCCTCTCTAAAGCAGGTACCTCAGACCTGCAAGACTCAGACTGAAGATTTCTGTTATTTCCATCTTGTCAGTGCATAGACTTTTAGAAAGAAAGATGCTATATGGGGGACAGACCTTGGCACACCCTTCTGTCCACTTCCTTCCTTGGCCTGTAGGGATACAAAATCCATACCACAAACTTTCTAATAGGATAGTCTGGCCTGGGAAAGTGGGACAAGGAGAGAGAACAGGAAGCTGCCACTCCCAATTAGTGCTGAGACACCCAGAGAAAAGAACTCTGAAATCTGAAATGATTTCCAGTACAGTTCATGCCTTAGACTAAGATCATCCAGCCTTGGCAGCTGCAGTATCTGGAAACGCACTGTCCAACCCCCTCCCCATCCCCATCCCCACCATAGGCCACTGTGCTCCTTGTTAAGGAAACAACCATTTGCCTTTTCACACCACCAGCAGCAACTGTCACCAAGAAATCTATCTCCTCCTGTACCTGTTGGCATGGTTGGCATGGGTGGCTGGTATGGAGAAGAGAAGGGAGTGACAGGAGATGAAGTGAATAACTGCATCCATTCCATGAAATCCAGATGCTGCTCTAGGTGGGATGGTGGAAGAGGGAAAAGGAGAGACGCAGAACTGGAAGAAATCCAGTGCTGGTACTTCGGATGCTGAGCTCAGGCCAGGCCCTTCTTCCTGCTGGGATGGTTGTAGAAGGGTTGGGAGAAGGAAGACCAGTCTGCCGAAAAGCTATCAGGCTAAAGAAACTTTTCAGTCATTCTGGCAGTGCTGGTTGCTGGAATAACCATCCCTGTTTCCAGAAAGATGTAGCAGAGTGGCTAGGAGATTCTTGTGGGCTAGACTGGGCCTCTGGTGAAGTGTGCTGTGTTAGGCAAGCAGGGACTAGAACCCAAGCCCTGCCCTCTAGCAGAGGAATACCTAACAGCTGGGCTCTGCAAACTTCACAATCTCCATTCATCTCTAGAAATCAGGACATTCAGTACTCTTCTGATCTCTAATCCACCTCTTAGTGCTTCACGGTCGTAACATACCCTGACCTGAAATTATTCATGTTTGAAGTGTGGATGTGCATGTGTGTCATCAGTATTGTTTGTTCAGCAACAGGGCCTCTGTTTCCATGCAACACACAGTTAAGAAGGCCCTCTTTTTTCCAGCTGCATCCAGCACTCCCTACATTTGTTTGAAAATTCAAATTACCTCATTTCTTTCTTTAGTTCCATGACTGTCATTCATGATCCTCTGTTACCCATTGCCCCTTCTGATAACTGGAAAAGTCTTGTGTGTAAATATTCTTTTTCTGGAGACTTTAAAAGCAAACTTATAAACTGAAATGCTGTATCTTTTTTAATATTTCAAAGGGAAAAACTGTAGAAATAGCTATCTATTGCAGAAGAATTTTGATAATTTGTCATATTTTATTCTCTGTTGTTAACAATATTATTTTAAAATCAAAATTTCACTGTTATTTTCCAATTCTTCTAAGTAGCTTTATTTTAAATCTTCATCATGAATGTTCATAATTCTCAGAGAGCAGTCCCCCCTATCTCCCTAGTAAAATTGGTTTTCTTGAGTCTTTGTCTTGCTTGTGGTTAGATGGGCCTTGAAAAAGGTGTAGCAAATCAGACCAGTTTCAGCATACCATTGCACTTAAGAAATTCAGTGCAGCTGCTTTGAATCACCCCTGGAAGACACTTGCCTCTCTCCACTTACCACAGGTCACTTACATCCCTAAATTTCAGGAATCTGAATTGTAACCTTAGTTAGATGTTTAAAGTAAGCTAAAGTTGCTAGTGTATGTATGTTTTAATTGACAAATGATTTGAAGTTGGCATACTCACTTGTAGGAACAGGCCCAGTCAAGATGAGGATATATATTTGAATTTGACCGCAGAATGAGCACATGCTCTAATTATAATGTTCACACAGCTGCTATGCTTCAAAACAATTCCAGGCCCCAATCTTGGAGAAAGATTTGTTGTGAAGTACTCTTTGGCCTTGCAGAGTTTTATTGACTTCAATGGGCCTGCAAGTGTGTATTGGTGCCAAGCATTGCAGCTGCAATAATTAATTAAGATTGAGCCATGTAAGAGTGGGAAAAAGTGTAATCTTTCTAAACCTTTTAATCCAGAGCTGTTTTGCTAACATGTGAAGATCTAAAACTTTATAACATATGAACATCACAATCTTCATGACCATCATTTCGATGGTCAGCACGCTATGTATCCTATGGTAAGTGTGCCTAAATTCCATGACAATGTTAATTCATCACTGAAACCTTATTCTCATTTTTAAGTATGTACACAGTGACAGCTTGGACTTGAATATATGCACCTTGTGCAAAATACTTGATTATTTCCATAGTTATTATTTGAAAAAGTGGGGATTCTTTTGGATCTTTAACATTCTTGGGTTGTAGGAAGGTGTTAGGACCTAAAATACTGTTAAGGAGAACCACCTCAGAACCTGTGTCTACCCTCCTCTTCATTTGCTATTTTTCAATGTGTTTGGGTTTTTTTTCTTTTTTTCTTTTTTTTTTTTTTTTTTTCCTGCAGCTCTTCTTCTCATATGCCATTTATCTCAACTACTTCCACAGTCACTTGTCAACACCTTTTCATACCATTGTCCTACCCTTGGACCAACAGTGCTGGAAATACCAGCTGTGTAATAAAATTTTGCTCCCCCTTGTGGGAAAAAAGGGATAGGAAGAAGCAACAGGCAGAGATGACTCTGAGAAGCAGGTAGACAAAAAAATAATACTGGGTGTTTGCTGTTAGAAAATGGAAAATACTACAGATTTGTAATTGGTTTTCTAGACCCCACCGTAAGGGCTAAGAACACAACATTTCCAAATTGAAAGCTGACAGTCCAGAACACATGTTAGTAACAAGAGTTAAATTCCATGGCCAAGGAATTACTCAGTCTTGCTGATACATCTGCCTTGTTACTGGCAGTAACTCTCCAGGAGTCATTATCTAAATCCGCTCCCAGCTAGATCCCCTGTGGTTAAAGTTCCTTTACTTCTCACAGGCTTGGCCAGAACAAGTCTGATCAGGACATAGGCAAGAAAATTTCAAGAGAAATTCAGGATACTTAAAGACATCTCCTCTTTGTAAAACAGTACTGAAGTCATGTCAGCTGGAGTGGTAGAAAAGCATATCCTGCTGCTAGATAGAGAGGATAGTTTGTCAGGCTGCAGGCTAAGCTGGTTTGTTACTTAATCTTGATCTTTATATGCTTGTAGCATGAGGAACATAAAATGTGTGTTCCCATCATGGTAGGCAAGTATAGAGCAATATCACTATTCTTATGCTGAATGGCTTGCAAACTGAGCTAAGGACAACCATTAACAGATTGATTTAGAAAAACATACAAGTAAGGGGAATGATAGGAAAATAAAAGCAATGGCAATTTCAAAATTATTTCAGAATTTCAGAGCTCCATCTATTTAACCACCTTTTTTTTTTTTCCTGTTCTTTTCTTGGCTCTGACTATGAAGGACTGTACAAGTGGTATTCAAACAGATTCTTCTGTGTAACTTCTAAATCTTTTTGGCATTCCATCAGAATGAAAAGCATTACAGAAGCACAATATTGTTAAGACAAATTTTTTAGCTTACTGCATACGTTATTTCTATTACAGCATCTGAAAGGAGCAGATCTGCCAGGTAGTTTAGCAAGTGTAAATTACAGTTGACAAGGATAATTGATACTCCTGGGCTGTCTTTTCTGTGTGGTCAGCTGGGAGTTTTGGGGCTACGCAAGTTTTTATACATCCTTCAGCTAAATTGAAAATCCAAATGTACAATGCTGCACTAAGAACAGTATGTGGATTTGAGGAAATTCCTGAAAGAAAGAAAATCCCACAGTCAGTGAGTAGATTATACTGTCCTATAGCTGTATTATATCTGTACCTCTTTGAGATACAGCATTTTTCTTTTAAGTAAAGTACAATAAGCACCATGCCGGAGAATTATGGAATAATATTGCTTATATAAAGTGGAGCAATATTTCATGGCCCACTTCTCAGGGAAGTAGAAAGCAAGCAGTGAAACAGCAGTTAAGAAGAGCTGGTGTACTCTAAATCTTACCTTACTGAACAAATTTTCCTGGGTGCTTGTGAATGCATGATGATGTCATACATAGGAACTCTAGTGTTTTGTCTATAAAAATGGTCTTGTAGAGTTGTGCCTAAGGCTATCCTTGCATATTTTAATAGATGGTCAGGTATATATGACCTGAGGGCAGGACTCAGGCCTCCAGTCATACACAAAGAGAGAAGCTTGCAACCCCGAACCAGGTGTTCAACCTCTGCAAAATCATATGAGCTAAAGAGACAACTGTGTAAAGTGTTGGTTTTGGCTGAGTTTTAAGGATCACATGTCTAACTTCCATTCACTGAGTGGGAAGCTTAGGTACTGTACTCTGGGTTTTAGATTCTTATCTGAGACCTGTTTGTAAATCCTCAGGGCTTTTATGCTCTATTGTCCTGTGTTGTTCAGAGCTCTAATCATTCCTTTTGGCATGTGAAAACTAAGGAAATTTCAAGTTTCTTGTTTATACATGCATTATATTATATTTTCTTATGTTTTGAAAGAAAATACTCAAAAATAATTATTTTTTAACTCATGCACCAGGACATCAATTGAAAAATTCACAGGTCTCCTGAAAGAATTGATGACATTTGCAAGACAAAGAATGAAGGTGATTGTTTCAGCCTTGGGTTTGTGTCCTGTTGGTTTTAATGCTTACAGAAATTCCTCTTAGCTGACTTTTGAAAATGGTACATTTTTAAGACTCTTTGCACCATCTCCTAATGATTTGAGATAGAAATATTTTAGCACTTATTTTAAGTGCTTGCTTGGTCATACATGAAGCAGTCATAATGTTTCTTTGAGAAACGAGTCCACTGCATATAAAGAAAGTTGCAAAATTAAAAGGGCATATTCTGCTCTTCCTTCTCTTGGGAAAAATCTGCTGAGACTTTGATCTTAGCCATGTTGCCCTATTACTTGACATAACCTCAGCATTTTGCATTGCATTTCTAAGGATTTATAGATGGTCATAAATAATGATTTTTAAGAGCCTTTGTCAGTTTTAATATGCATAGTACGATTTAAAAAATCTAACCCAATTAGCTGATCCAGAGATTGCTTCTCTGATATCCAGAGCTGTTTCTCTGGATGGTTAAACCAACCAAAAAGTATTCTCAGGACTGTCTTTCAGTTAGTTTATTTTCACCCTATCCTGATCTCAGCTAGTCTAGGAAATTTGTGAAGTTATATTAAACTTATTGTTGATAAGATGTAAAATAGAAGGCAGATCTGTTACTTCAGATGTGTTTTTACATTGTAAAAGATGGCAGTGCAAAAAAAAAAAATGAACCATCATGAAAAACCCTTGAACACTTTATATGTAACCTTTATGAACAAGATGTTTCCCACAAAAACTGCATTCTTCAGCTGTGTGGGCAAATTATAATCTTCAGTCCACTTGGGAGAAGCTTTAGGTCTTAGGGAGACTATTCTGCTTCTGGAAGAAGCATAGCAATATAAAAAATGAGTGAGGACGTACTACGAACACCTTGCAGACATCCCGAGTTATCTAGAGTGGGATTTTCAGACAAGCTCATCACGGGCCTAATTTTCCTCTCAGTGACTTCAGAGGCAGCACGGTTTAATGGAAGCAAGTGAGTTAGAAAAGCCCACTTTAGGGCAGATGTAGGGGAAAAGTCAACATGCCTGGCCATTATTTTCCTGGACACCATTTCATGATCCTCTAGAATATGTTTGATGCACCTGACATGTAGAAGTGAATATTAGTTGACTTTATGCCTCTGCTACACAAAACACTGTCCCCATGACCTTTACTGAATATGGCAAATTACAAGTCAGAGCCCTTCTGGACCCCTTCTGAGCCAACATCTGGAATATCAGAAATATAGCCACCTTGAAAATTGTTGACTAAACAATTTTCTCCTCATTTAAATTGCTGACTAAACAAAATCTCTGCTTTTCAAGCAGAGCACATAGAGCTCTGCTTTGATTAATTTCAAATTGCATGGTTTTAATAAATATCCTGAAGTTCCTGGGCCATTTTATTTCAAACTTTTGAAGACCAGCAGTCTGCTTTTCACCTTCTGGAGGAACTGGGAAAATGGTGTCCTCTCTTCTCTAGTTATTGCCAAGTCCCAGTTTTGTTTTCTGGGACAGCTTGAAAGAGGTAAAATAGCTCACAAAAGGATTTTCTATCCAGCTGAAAGATCCTGGTGGCAGGCTATGTGTATGTCCACTTGTAACAGGTTTATTAATACTTGATAATGATCCCTTATGTCAGCCCATCACTACATACAAAGCTAGAGTGGAAGCATGTCAGGAATCTGACACAGAAATATTTCCATTATTAATTTCTTAAGAGACTTCCCTCTCTTGGGAGTTATACCTGAATAAATGCTAAGAACAGCAATGCCAGCACTGTGATATCCTAAGCAAAGACCTACCTCAAAGCCCACCACGTCATTCTACAGAAGATTGACACCAACAGAAAGGGGCAAATTTTGGCCTGAATAGTGAAGAGAGAGGAAATTTTTGTTTTCATTTTCTTTTTAATTTTCTTTTTTTTTTTTCTTTTCTCTTTTTCACTTCTGTTGAGGACAGGCTAGGTCTATTAGAGCCCAGCAAGATGGTCAGGAAACCTCATGAAAACTGCACACCAAGCATATACTTCTCCTCTTCAACTGTAACACTGCTCCTGAGCAGTCAGAGATGCTAGTCCAAATTAGTGTTAGCATCAATTAATTTGGTTTTGGGCTATGATGCTTGGCATGGTTTTACATATTGTCTCTTTCCTCTATCGTGTAATCATGAAATAGTACCTGTTTTCAGAGAAAAGAGAACCTGTGTGTGACATGAGCAGTGACTTCAAGCTTTTGTAGAAAGCAAATACGGAAGCTGACTAAAGGGTTGTGAACAATATATGCACTTGTTAAGTCAAATTTGAGAATATTTGCCATATCAGGCATAGAAATCTCTTCCTAAATTGTGCTTTTTGTATAGATGAAAATTAAAGTAGTAAATTTTTTCAATGAAGAGTAAAAGAAACACTTTCCCTGCATATAATGCATTTAAATACCAATTGTCTGCTGCTTTCCACCAACATAACATTGTTGTCTTTTAATCACTCTATTTGATATTTGATATGTAGCAGTAAAATGTTTATATTGCGAATTGTACAGTAAACCTTCAGTTTAGGAGCAAATTAATAGTCTGGAACCGTGAGAATCTGACTATATCTGAATATTGATGATCTTACTTTCTGAGTCTCTCTGGGATTGGGGGTGCGAGGTGTTGATCATTGCTTCTCACTGATAAGCAAAATATTTCCAGAGCGTGAAGAATTCTGTGGTGTGTGAGAAGGATAAACCATAATCTGCATCAACACACTAACTTCTCTTCTGCCATTTGCATTGAAAATCAGGTAGAAGTTATGCTAAGCTCTCTATTATAGCCTCATGTATGTGAAAGGTCTTCCCCTTCATTTGAATAAGGCCCTTATGCATGTGAAAAAAGCACATTTAAAAGGAACGTTCCTTTAATTAGGGTGGCATTTAGAAGCAGAATCCTTAAATGTTCACTTTTTGTGATGCTAAATTGTGGAGTATTTTCAAATATGTTGTAGCAGTCATTTTCATTAACCATTTTTATTTTTATTTACTTTTAAAAGGAAATGACATGCTCTATAATGTGAAGTGAAGGAGTAGATTAATATGACTAGCTAGATTAAGGAAAACTTAAATCAGAGGGTTTGATGAAATGTAGGAAAATGTTTAAATATAGGATTAGACTTACAATATAGAAAGCAGTCAAGGAGATCAAAAGAACTCTGTACAGAAAGTCCTATTAAAAAGAGAGGAAAAAATCTATTGAGTTAATTCTTATAGCTAAATGATTAAAGTGTTTTTAATATATTACATTCAATCTGACTTTAAAATAAAAATAAACAGTACAGAGTGTGCACGAAGTAGAGATTGTATTCATTTTTTTATAAAGACGAAGTGACTGGGCCTATATGAAAGTGTCATAAAACATATATATGAGACTATGGAATTTAACTTAAAAGGAGTTCCCTGGAGAATAATTTTAAATCTGGCATGCAGCTTTATGGAGACAGAAGTTAACTGATTGGCATCTGTATGAATATGGATTTCTTTAAATCCATATTTGATTTTCTAACCCTTAAAAAAATCAAATGTAACCTACATCTTAAGCAAACCTTTGGAAGAACATGCTTAATCCTCTAGGAAGTCAATAGAAATGCCCCTAACTTTGGTATTGTACAACTAACCAAGATCATAGGAGTGACTTCTATAGCTGTCAGTGTCTTCTGTATCTCAGCAATCTAGGTTTGGTTTGGTTTGTTTTGTTTTGGTTTTTAATTAATGTTAGACTGGGTTCTTGAATCATAGTTAGCACTCAGTGTTGACAGGGCCCTGCATGCTTCTTTTATCCCCCATTGGAAAACTTTACAAGAAACACACAGTGAATAATTTGGATTACAATGTACTCTTCACATTAAACTGAAGTTTCTTTCTATTTTTTAGCAATCTGAGACTTTAGTAGGTTTTCATTATATAGAATACACAAATAGTGGGCAGATAAATCTTGTACAGCTGTATGTGCAGTGTAAATCACTGATCTACTTTTGTTTCAGTGCTTGAAAAAGCAAAAATAAAAAAGAAGATTTTATGTTGTGTACAGCCCCTCAATGCTCAACTGAACCACAGAACTCTTTCTGAATTGATTCCCTAGTCCTTCATTTATTCCAATAAATATCATTACAGCAGCGATGAATTTCAATCAAAATGCATACAAATTTGTATTTCAAAGTCCTATTTTAATTTGGCACAATTATTCAGTAGTAGATGTGGACTTCTTAGTTTTCCTAGTTTCCTCTATCTCCAGGTGCTTTTGCTACAATTAAAAAAGAAAAAGAGGCTATTTCATTAAGGTCCTCCTTCCCATCAGTCCTTCCCAGTGACATTTACAGCCATTCTTTCCAGACAGATACCATCTACAGCAAAACATAGTAAAACTGTTGATAGTTTGAATGCTGGTGTGTGGAATGGACAGCTTTTCCAGTTGCATATTAGAAGTAATTCTGCTCACAGGCCAAACAGATGATAATTTGTTCTAATTAGTCAACAGTAAATGGGATACATTCATCTCTTAGTTCAATAACTAAGAAATATGGGATAGAATAATTTTGCAAATACATACATATTTTGAAGATGTTCTTAATGTAAATGGGTGGTTCCAGGTTTCCATTTTTATCTAATGAATTTCAAGCAGGATTAATTTATTGTTTCTTCTTGCTATAGAATCACAAAGGCATGGTCAGTTGATTAGTTTATCAGTGCATACTGATGGTACTCAAAGGGCTGCATTCAGAGTCTGGGATGTCCTGTAATCAAAGCTGGAGAGGAGCCTTTGTGTCAGTAAAATTTCCAGTTGCTCCTACAATAGCTTTAGTTCCACAGATAGGAGTGAATGGTGAGAATATCTGTATATAGAGCTACCATACTTTAATTTCTGTGCTCTTTGGTACTGGTGTGAGCACAGCTTGGCAATGCAGCTACAATCTAACAGCTGACAATTGCTAACATGCAGCAGAATGGGAGACGTGCTTCCTGCAGTGTAAAGAAAAGCAGCAGCATAAAGTGTGAAGGAGGGAAAAAGTCCTGGTTGGTGGCCCAGTAGTTAAAAAGAGCATAGTCAGGAGCTCAAGAGTGGAAGAAATAAAGGTGGAAAAAAATCTAGCATCAGCTTCTTAAAAACATAGTTTGAAATAATAGAAGACACCATAAATTAAAATAGTGAAAGGGAGAAATATCAGCAGAGAAGACTGTGCACCTAGCAAGCCTGAAAGAATAGATGGCCACTCAAATCTCTGAAGAAGCCACCAGGCTCTTGGTTTGCAGTAAGTAAACATGATGCATCTCTATCTTACCAGCTGTCTCTTTCTAGTGGAAGCCCACAGGCTGGCTTACTCTTTACTTCTACTTTTCATGCTTCACTACTCACTTTATCACTTTTGCGCATCTACGGAACTTTTGCTTTACTCTTTCCATCCTGGCAGTTGGGAAGAGACTCATGATTCAGGGTTTTATTCATTCCCTCCTACAATGACACAAAGTGTGAAAATTAGCATTGATATTGACTATATTTGGCATCTAACTACAATCAGACATATCTGATCTGAACGTGACATACTAGCACTCTATTAGCAATCTCTTCAGTAACTTCCTAGCTTTCCATATTGAGAAACATTCTTAAAAAGCATGTTTAATCAATCCTTTTTTTTTTTTTTCTGTATTCTGAAACAGCACTGGGGAGAGGTGTTGATACCATGATGTGCAGTAAATATTTTAGTGAAAGTAAAGAAGATAGTAATTAGCAGAACCAGAAATTAGAAAGAAGCTGCTAGGTACCCAGGGATCAGGCCTGGGACAGAATGTTTTCATACTGGCATTAATGACTTAGCACAAAAGAGAGGGTAGTGATGAAACTAAATGATAATGTAAAGCAATATTAAAATATCATCTAAGAAGAATCAGATGACCTCAAAGACAGACACAGCAGAAATGGGATAGCAATTGAAATTTTAACTATTGATTTTCTTCTGTACAAATACAATCATTTGATATATCAGACAAGTTATTTCTGGACAAAATATGTGATTCCAATTATCCGTTTTGAAGATGAATTACACCAATAAAATGCAGAGGACTACTACAGTAATCAGGAGAATGGAAAGGACAACTGATGCAGAATTAAAGGAATGGAATTGCTTGTCTTAGCAAAATAAGGGGTTAGAGGATATAAAATGGACTGCTGCTGTCCATAGGTGCACCAGGAGAGGGATGGAAGAGCAGAAGATAGACTGTAAAAAAGATCATAGGATCATATAATGATGAATTACATAAGCCTAAATACAGTTTTGGTCAAAGAACTGCAGGGCCATAAGCAAGATTAGGACATTAACAAAATTAGGAAATAGGAGTAAGTATTTTAATTACCGTTTAGTAACCAGTGGATGAGAACTGGGCTTGACCTAAAAGTCCTTTCATGCCTCCTTCCTTTGCTAAGAGGCATTATTTTCCAGTGGAAAACCAGCATCTGTTGCGGCTACTATCCTGGATTAATTTACACATTGTTAATTAATTCACTTAAACATTCTGTCCCCTATCACACAACAGTGGGATTTTGTGAGCTTGTGTACATAAACTTAATGGCAGAGGCCACAAGCAAGTACCTGTTCTCAGTGTATGAGATCTGTGTACTATGAGAGCTCATTTGTACACAGTAAAAAAGCATGTGCAGCTGAATCACAAAATAGGTGACTTCCATGTGGGTCTTCACAGTCTGCAAGGTAACTTTACCTACTTTCGTCTCACAGTTTGTTAACATTGCTGACATGGCAAATTACTCCTGACTAGAAAGGATGCATTAAGTTCACACCTGTTGTACATTACAAAAAAGTTTGCCATGTAAACATGTCCTGAAGTTACGAGGAATCTAACTGTAGGCTGTGAAAGTGAAGGGAGCTACCACCCAGGAAAGACTTCCTATCACAAGCAAAAGGACTCATTCAAGGAAATTATACTGGCATACCTGGCACGTTAAGACCTTACTTCCTAAACATTGCCTTCCCTTTACAGAGAAGTCCTAGGTATGAAACTTCAATCCTCGTGTTCAACAAGTAAAACTTAAAAATTTATAGCCTGATTCAGTTTTCTATTAGATCAGTATGAAACAGGGGTCACAACATAGTATAGCCCTTCTAATTCAAACAGTAGATATGGTATGCAGCTAATGAGCTTTCAGAAAAATTGGATAAAATCTTACACTGAATCTTAAAACTATGAAGATGTTTCATAAAAGTTGGTCAAAACCTTTTACATTGTCCCATTGTAAAAGTCACAGGGTCATTCTACAAAGTTACTGGTTGACAGATGTAGAATGAATGAAAGATTCAACTTAGCACAGCTCTTAGTAATTTCAGGAGCCTTATTTTGAATGACACTTCTGAGTTGTAATAATAATGCATGGAAAACTCTTTTCTCTATCCACCACACTTAGCCCAGCAGGGTGGAGCATACAGGTAAGAAAGAAATTCTTCAAAGGAAACATTGGCTCTCAGGAGGTGTATATGTTAGCTGAGTTCATGTACAAATCCTGAACTCTACCTGCCTATAAAGTAAACAAAAACATGTTAATTTTAAACAAAACTACATTTATCCATATCCCCCCAAGTGTAAATATGTGTTAAAACATCTCTAAAAATAGAGTTCAAAGACAAATACCTTTCCTATGGGGATCAATGAGAGAGAACTTCTTTTCATCTCAGTAAAACCTCAATTCAAAAGGAAGACTGCAGCCTTTGGGGATATACCTAAAAACAATGTTAAGATGTTTCAAAAACTGTTTTCCACAGTTTTGAAACAAGCTCACCTGAGTCTAAATTTCTGAGGTATGACAGATCTTGTTAAGTAATTTTAAAAACAAAAAGAGAAGTAACACTATAAAACCAGTAAAACTCTCAGATGTCTGTTTCTTTCTCTGCCTAAAAGCAAATATATGCCTTCGGCCTTGTTTTACTCCAAAAAGAAAAGTTCTATTAGGGAACAAACCCCACTGTTCAAGGCACTGCCCGAAGCTGGTACAAAAAGCTTCAGCATACCTCCTGCACTCTTGGAAGAGTTCCTCCATGAAGTCAGATCTCCTCCCCTGCCTCTAGACAAAGAACTATAAGTAACGCAATGAACACAGTCATTGTACCCTGAAATCACAGACATCCTCACTGCTAGGAGCACTTTAAATCGCATGCTTAGCTGGCAAAACCTTTATGAGGCAGACCCATACTCGACGCTAGTACTAGGCCTATGTGCATGTCCTGTGTACAGACTGGCTATTGAAGATTCTAGAAAACACTTATATTAACTAAGGAAGGTTTGTCAATGATAAGTATGGGCTACAGCAAATGTTGCCTATGTATCCTCCGTTCATTAGCTCCTGAGAACATAATGAGACAAATTTTTGTCATAACTGTTTTTTTTTTACAGCAGACTTTGTCACCTGTCATTGCAGACTGGCTTTCTGTTATACCAGGCACTGAGTAAACATGGAACAAATGCATGATCCCTGTTTTGAACAGCTTCCAAGCTAAGTAACTCTAAGAACTGTACTTCAGTTTGACAGGCAACCTCCCAGAAAAAAAATTAAAAAAGAACCAATGCTATGTGTTTGGACGTACAGAAGATCTTTGTCATAATTTTCCAGCTCATTTCTATTTATTTGTTTACGTCTAACAATACTGCTTTATCATCCTCTTTCATATACTAGCTTTCTGACAAAGAGATTGATAAAGACTTGAGTTAATAAGCTAGAAGAGTTTATAGTGTGTGGCACTAGGCCTTATGAGAGACACATCTAACTCATGAGAAATATAATTACAATTTAGACCCAAACTCTAGCTGCCTCTGGCTTGATATTCTCCAGGAAGAAGATGAAAGACTTGTCTGTATCTGTGTGGGTTCATGGAAAAGTCTAGTTTCCAGGTAGCTACTTCTCTTCCAAAGTAAGTGTAATCCATACAAAAAAACTTGGATGCCTTTATCTCCTACACAAATTGAATGCTTCCAACTCTTGCCGAATAGATGGTGCACTTGCTCTCACTCTCTCTTCTAAAATCCATGAGTGAATATCGTAATAATCATATAAGCTTTCACTTAATTACTTTTTAAAGTGAAATGTATGGGGGGAAAAAAAGCAAGATTTCACACTAAAAGTAATGAAGGAAATACGTAGGAAAAAGAAGGAAATATGTATTCTCTTTAAAATGTCTTTGATTAAAATGTAGACTTACTATCTTTTGAAGAAGAGAGGAATTTGATTTTGATTTTAAGCCTCCTGAAGTGTCCATATGTGTATCTTAACTGTAAGATATGAAAATGAAATACAGGACAGAAGATCTAAAACAGAAAAGAATTTTAGAGCAAGATGACAATATTTCAAGAAGATGTATATTCCAGTATTTTTAAAGAGAATATTTCATTTTCTATGAAAACAATTCATTGTACTTTTTCAAAACCTCAACTTTTAAAATGGCTGTTTATTTAATGATTTAAACTATACAGTGTTTGATATAGGTAGAGGCAATTTTTTCCTTGACAGAAATATGCTGAAAGTGTAAAGGAGAATATTGCCAGGACCTATAAAGCACATTGTTGATTTTAAGTATGTGGAAGGAATTAAACATGTGTGTATACGGGAAGGAAGTGAAAAAGAAAAGAAATGGTCCTGTAAAGAGGATAACAGACGGTTTCATCTGAAGCTGTCTAGGATTTCTTTGCAATCACTGTTGATAATTTCTAAGAATTATTTCCTTAGTTTATTTAGCTTGTGGATACTAATTGTCTGATTTTATACATCACTTACTGAACATTTGACTTAATTAAATGGTAAGACAAAACGTCTGTTGACTATCTTTGATATTTATAAATAACTAGACATAATATAGAATGAAGATACTAAATTAGAAGAAAAGAAAAATGTGATAAGAAGGCAATGCCACTTGTTAAATTTACTCTTTTCCGCTTCCCTGGGTGATATATCACCAAAAGGTTGTCTGAGCTGTCATTGTGGCATCACTAAGAGGATGTACACAACATTTTCCATTCAAATTACCTTTCAAATCAATCACCCTCATCAGGCTGCTATCTTCATCTGATGGCTGTAGGACAAATGTTTTGGCTTATAGGTAGGAAATGTTAGCATTTGAAAGAGCTCTGAGAAAGAAGGTTCAATGGTTAACTTTGATAAATTGTGTTAAGAAAGGACAGTAAATAATATGCTTCTTGAAATACTTCATGCAACTGGCTTGCAATTTCTGAAATAAAAAGACTGCTTTATACTTTTTTTTCCCAAACTGAGTAAAAATATGTCACTGAAAAACCTGGAATGAATACTTACTGGGTTGTCCCTGAGATGTGTTATTCAAAAATGCACTAACATGGCACACCTATGTATTTGTTGTAGAACTGTCTTCTGAATCTTAAATTATTTTGCTTATCTGAAAGACTCTGAATTTTCCCACTAGTGTGTGCGTGTTTGTGAGTGCATAGAAAAGCATGAAGCAAATATGTGGGATGGCATGAAGCTTTGTGTTATGTTCCAGTCAGATTAAACTATAACCCAGAAGCCTGGGTATTTTAATAACACATTAAATAGTCCCTATGCCCTTAATACTGCATAATTGTGAGTTAAATTACAGCTTCTAATATTTTCTGTGGTATTCTCATTTTTTATGCAGTAGCTTTTTAAATATGATAAATGATACTCAGCTTCAAATGCACTGTAAATACTGCATGCATATTACCAATACACATTTTAGAATTCTCTAATCTTGCTTTAACACTTATGGTATTATCAATTACTTACACTATTTTAATATAATGTAACATTTCTTTAAAATGACATACAATTTATACTGGATGTCACTAGCCCCTAGACTACCTTGGCACATATTTATATATTTCAGCTACAATTTATCACTCTGTGAAATACACTTTGCGTAATTGAAAATAATGACACAAAAATCATCTACTCTTATACACTAGTAGTATGATATACTGTCCTGATAGCTTAGTGTACTGTATGAAGTCAGTCTGCAGAGCCATGCCTTTGAAATATGATTTAAAACAGAATTTATAATGTCACAGAATTACATAAAACTGTGTGAAATTGTGCAGATAATCATTTAAATCTCCCTACATGAAAAGATAATTGCTCCAGAAATTAACTGTACCTGGGGTTCATTCATTTGGTCATGGCTAGTTTCTTATATAGTGATGATTTGATATTAGAGCTAATTAAGATCAGGTCAGAGTTGCTGAAGGTCAGACATTAATGCACAGGATCATTGAAATGATAATTATAAACAGATTAGGAAGCTACGGTCTTTTATAAGGGGTTATTAGATAATTACTGTGTGAGTGTACGGCTTACTGTAATAATGGATTATCGACTACTTACAGCGTTTTAAGGGTGAGAGTATATTGCTTCCTCAAGGACTAAGAGGAATAATGTTGTTGGAACTCAGGGCTCTGTAAATAAAATAGCATCAACTGCTTTTCAATTTTCTTCTAGAGAATATGTTCCCTTGTTGGAAAAAACTGTATCATTTTATCTCAATGAGACTTTAAATATTTGTGTAGCTGGGAAGGTCCTTTACTTTTTTTTTCCCCCCCATTTTGGAGAAGAAAGAAGAAAATGAATTTTCAAAATAAAGATTTTATTCTGTTTTAAACACATAGCTAAGGCTGCCAGAAGCTTTACCAACAGCAATAGAATGGGAACAATAAACATTTTACAGTGATTCAGGGAAAAGGAAAAGGTTAACCTGAAACCTATTGATGTAATAATTGTAGACTTCCTTCTGTTATTGGTATGACTTTTATTCTACCATGCCCTTTCACATATAAAAAAATAAATAACTAAATAATAAAATAATTATTGTATAGCTGTAGCACACCTTGATCTACTACTGGCTGAACTCCATTTCATTTGGAGCTTTGTGCATCAGAGCATGACCTATAAATCAGTAAGGGGGAAGAGGGCTTGAAAAGAGCTTCTGGAAAGATAGCATCATTTAAATACTGCAGAAGACACTCACAGATAAGTTCCAAAAGTGGCTAGTGTAAAGGAAAATGAAAGTCATTCATGCCACCTATGGTGACAGTGACTGTATGACGAAAAAAGTAAAACAAGCATGAGGGACACCTGTGTGGTCTCCTTTGAAAATAAGACTGTTTTTATTGTGTAGTCCTTCTATACAGAACAAAAGAGATAACCTTTGGAGAGAAAGTAGTTTATTCTCTTGGACAAAAATTGTCATATATAATAGCAATGTTGAGTTGTAGATGGAAAAGTATGTATTTAGTCCAACCCTTTCTACAGAGGGTGGAACAAGACATATGAATATGTGGCTTCCTGGGTGGGTCCCACACCTTGTTGTGGAGAAGACTGGAAAGATTACAAAGGGGCTGAGTGGCACCAGCATTGGGGGAAGCAGACCACTTACACCTGCAGACCCCTGAAAATATTTTGGCACCTACAGTGGAATAAAAATAGCACAAAACAAGAACAGAAAGGAGTCTTTCCTTGCCCACAACTGTGAGATCTCCACCATCTGATTCTTCTCAAATCTTTCTCCATCAGTGGTAATAGGGGGACTGTTATTTCCTACTATGCCTTGAGATATGTTGCAACACTGGACCAGTATTTCAGCATAGGAGACAGGAAAGTCCACTCTCTGAATCTTGGAAAGAAGCAAGCTGGGAGGAGCTTTGAGTCATTGTTTTTTCACCTTTCCTAGGAGACAAAGGCATTCTAGACCAGTCGTATGGAGGCCAGAATCAAACACTTCTGGCTGTCCTAAATGCCTTAAAAAACATCAGCCCTAGTTGGATGTGAAATGATCCCTGACCTCTGCTCCTCTTACATCCCCAAGTTCAGGCATCAAACTGAAAAAAAACCCCTATTATCTGCCCAATTTTACTTCTAAGAAAATGTAAATATCATTTAGTAAATAAGGGCAAGTATTAATGATAATTTAACATTTAGCCTAACTTTGGCTAAACTACAGGTCCTATCTACCCTGCTAACATGTATGTATGTCAACAATACTCAAAATAATTCCATTTTCATTTGCTTATGTCTGAGGTCAGGCTGTCCTCTATCTTTTCAATCCATGGATGTATATCTTGCAGCATTGCCATATAAACAGAAGAGAGCCAAATCTATTTGGCTATATCCTCAATCTTCTATTGAACATCTTGGGACTGCTTGGAGCAATAGGTAAAGGAAAAGTCTGAGGAATATCATACAGGTATAACAGCACCTCTCCTGGATTAGGGAGAGCACATCATTTTGCCCCCCTCATCTCTTCATGTGAGGGAATATCTGGCACACCAGCCTGATTTTAACAGAATAACTCTTAAAACTGAAGAGTTCTGTACTGTCTGTCTGCAGAAGGTTTGCACATCTATATGAAAAAGAATGTGGCATATTAAGGCCTCAAGGATAACATCCCATGCTATCTTTTTACACAGAAAGCTAATGTCTCTGTTACAGAATAGCTAAGTTTATTATATTTAATACTGAACAATGAATACTGATGTCCCACTGCCTTTGAATGTTGCTGCACAATGAATATTTTACAGGTTTTCTTACTCCTCAGTATGTCTACTTCTCATTTGAAAGTTATTTTAAGCTTCCACTAAATTTGTTCAATTGTTGAAATTGGCAACATACTGATTTTCCCCCTCTAGCTACCACTGCTGAAATACTTTATAACTTACAGATTATCATTTGCCTACTGCATATCAATTGATTACAGGTGCTGAATTGAGATGGATAGCCATGTGATAGCAGCAAAACTCCATGCTACTTTTAATTTTGTGTGTGTGTGTGTAATGCTATAGCTGGATTTAAACAGATCCAATGAAGAATTCTGAGTTTTCTTTAAAGGAATGATTCAGAACAAACCAGATACCTGATCTTTATCATGTTATCTTTTTTTTTTCAGCGATTATTCCAAACATGTTTTAAAACAAAAACATTTTACCTTAAAGGAGGAATCTAATTATAGCAGATAAGTTAGATGACGCTGTCTGTGTGTTTGTGAGTCACAGAGGTTTAACTAAAGAGAGACTTTTGTTTGTTGCTATTCAATCACTGAGACTACACTTTGTACAATGGAGGTGTTGAAAGAAGATTTACACAATCATAATGTTATACCACCTCTTTGTTCAGCTTTTGTGGAAGAAAATTACTTACAGCTCAACAGTTCTCGGAAGATTAAATCTACAGTTTAAATTTGCTATTTGAACCTTGTATTCAAAACAGCATTCCACAATTAGTGAGCTATGCTGTGTGGCCTGGGGTTAAACTAAGCAGGACACAGGGCAAGGGGTGCCTAGGACCAGTGTTTTCAGGTAGGGTGTGTAAATAATGGCGCTTTGATATTGCAGTTCTCAGCCTACACAGAGCTCATTCATATGTGTCCGTTTTTGACAGCTGTGCAGGTCAGAAAAGATTCTTTTCCGTGGGTGAAAAGTGGCAGCACTTAGGAACAGCATTACTGCCTGTCAAAGAAGAGAAGAAAATCCTGGATGTTCGGATCTTCCCTGTCTTTCTTGCCTTGCTTGAATGATAGTAAGATGGCCATGGAGAGATAGAAAAACAACTCTCTTTGAAGCTAAAAAAAAAAAAAAAAGCTGAATATTTGAATATTCACCACAACTTGCAGGCCCTAAAATACTATTGACCATATGTCAGTTTTATCTGTTTATAGCCAGTGAAGGCTGGAATACACTTTTCCTGAGACATGAGGGAAGTGGGGGTGGAGGAAGAGGAAGGAAGAAGTGGGAGGAGAGGGGCACTTGCAGAAAGTGAAATCTTAAAAGGCATTCAGGAACTGAACATTACCCTGACTGCTTCTGGAGGATCTCACAAGATCTGACAAAAATGACTGAAAAATAATACATTTCATATCTTTAGGTTGAGTGCACAGACAACAGTTTATTTTTCCATCTGATATTTATTTCTATTAATAAGGCCCTTGCATTATGCTATGTCTTTAATAGACATTGCACACACGATTCACATACTTATTTATTACTAACTACCGCTGATATATGCAATTGAAAGGGCCTTTTGTTATAACAGAGGTATTTATCTTATCTCAGCAATAGTAAGACACTTGTAAGTACCTCTAAACACACAGTCTATGCATGCTTGTGTTTGTGTGTGTATATATATATGTGTAAAATATATACATATGTGTAAAATATATATATAGAATGTGTGTGCATGCATGTATATATATATGAAATGTTTTCCTGAGTATTAAAAGGCCAGACAGAGTTTAGGGTCTACCAGACTAAGTGATAATAGGCAATTTCTCTATGCCTACAGCATCACCAGGAAGCAATTCCAAAGCAATCACTTTGCCCACTCCCTTTTTTGCTGTAGGACAATGTAAGTCACAGACAGGTTTATATCACAGGTTGAAAAGGTTTGCCTTTTCTCCTTTGGACCCAACAGGATACTTACACCCACTAGCAACAGTACTACAGCAAATAATGTTGACACTTCAAAGCATTCAAAACATGTGAGTAAGACCCTCAAGAAATAAGATTTCAAATTAATCTCCTTTTGGAATTTTTCTTTGATTTCTGGTTTTTGTTTTGTTGGGTTTTTTTTTTTAAGCTACTTTGTAGCTTTTGCACAAGTATTTCTACTGCCATGATGCTGATAAGATTTTTTTCTGTTCTTGAAAATGAAATTCATAATGTAATGCGTTAGAAGTTGGAGTATGGATGAATGAATGGAGACTGAGAGCTAGGACAGGAAGAGAAAGACAGAAGTAAAAGGGAACAAGAAAGAACATATAGGGAGAGGAAGAAGAATTGAAATAGGCTGGGAATGAAAGATAAAAAAGAAAAAATTTTTTGGAAGTGCAGAACAACCTACTGAAGTTAGGCAAACAACATATACTTGAACTTGTAAATATTCTTCAGGGTTCCACATCTTTATGCAGCTGCTGAGCAGCAGTGTAAACTATCATGCCAAATGTACCTGTCTACATACCACCATGTATTCCTCTAGTCTTTCTCTGATAACAGAAGCATCAGCACCCTAGCATGCCAGCATACTATTCCTTTGCTCACGAGATCATTTGGATTTCTTTTAATGATTTTTTAATTATTCCTTCCAATGGAAAAATGTTATCTTGTCACAACTGTCACCATTTATTTGCAAGCATCAATTTAAATGAAATGAATTTTAGAATGTATAAAAAATATTCATGTTCAAAAAGAAAAGGAAAAAAAATCAGGATTTTTTTTTTAAATTACTACTGTTGAGAAATTTACATTAATACACTATTAAAAATGATTAAGCATTTCTAGGTTGATGCAAAAATGAAACATTAAAAATATTTTAATTCATGCCATCTCAATTATTTTTTGGAAGTTAGGGATTTCAATTTTCAAGGTACATGCAGGATGGAAAACTTTTAAATCTCAGAAATTCTGAGAATGGAGAGATTTTTTCTGGTTACCCCTCTAAGTATTGCCAGCAAGGTGTCCAGAGAAAAGAAAATCTGTAACCATAGTCCAAAAGGGAGATAATCAATTCCTGATAAAGTCCTGATGGTACCAGGGTATTGTGAGATGAAAATCCCAGCAGCACCTCCGTTGAAAACGTAAAGGAGGTAGTGTGTGAAAGCTGTGATTCATGATGATGTATGTTTCACTTTCAAAGGGAAAAAACACTAATATTCCCCTTCTCTTATCCAACCTCTCTTTTCCATGGGAAGAAGGAAGTGAAATTCCTATTAGGTCCCCTGCTTCTTTGTTTTTAGTAAATGGCAAATAAAAGAACCAAGCAACAACCTTCAGGTTTTTTAGTTTACAATTTTGTCCTCTTCAATCTTCTGGCCTATTCTTCAGCAGTAGTGGGAAATGAAAAAACATTGGTAAAATATTGTATTATTAACTCTGTGGCTAACAAACAAAGTTATTTGCATTTTCCGAAAACTGTTGTAAGGATTTTCATAGTCCAGTCCATGCTTTGGTATCTCTTTGATATAAAGCTGAAGCACATGTAAGAGATTTAGAAATGTTCAAGCCTCAGCGCTGTTCAAGGTTTGCATCTAAGTAGGATGTATACTTCCCTTAATGCCATTATATTAAAAAGTGAGAGGAAGGTACAAAAGAATGAGCCTGGCCTCAGAAAGAATTTCTACTTGCTCAAATTTTGCAGAGTTTTCCAAGATGGGGCTTTGGGTAGGGAGGATGGAAGGGTACATCCTCACTACATGGTGCTTGGTAACTGGGAGATATCTCTAGTAAGTGAGACCAGTGAGAGATTCCCTGATGTAAGGAAGATCCAGAAAAGAGTTGTGTTCAGAGGGATCTAAGTATTTCTGGATCACTATGCTCCTCAAGTGCAAATTTTGTATCTGAAGGTGATGTACCCTTGACTTGTCTCTCTAGCCACTTCCCTATTCTTTTCAGCACATATATACCCACGCCAACTGGAAGTTGCAGTCTTCAGGACAAACATTTTTAGCTCCATACACACTTCATTTACAGTTTAAAATCTGGGCATAAAGGGATACAAATTCTAAATACAGAGGTTTTCAACAAACAATATATTTGTTCTCCTTATACCATCATTTACTCCTATCTCAGGAAACTGAGACATTGTAGAATTACCTTTTTACAATGAATTAATTTTATCTTTTTTTCCTGTGCTCTATTTTTTGCAGTTATTGATTATCATCCATTTAGGTCCAGATACCCCTAATAATTCCTGCTGTGTTTTCCACAACA
Organism: Pelecanus crispus; assembly: GCF_030463565.1. NCBI lineage: Eukaryota > Metazoa > Chordata > Aves > Pelecaniformes > Pelecanidae > Pelecanus > Pelecanus crispus. Next base: position 104,278,468 of record NC_134644.1, read on the forward strand.
TAATGCATCCAACAGGACAGTAAGAGAAAACCATCCACAATAAATATGTGCCAGGCAGGTATCTGTGACTGTCAAAAAAGTGTGGTGTTACCAGGTGGAAGATTCCTTCCATCTGCTCATCAGCAAACAGGGATAATATTTATTTTCAGATGGGTCAGAGGCAAAAAATATTAGACAGAAGAGGAACAAAAGTGATAGATGCTCTTTTCTGTTGAACTGGTTGGGTGGCCGAGCCCAGAGAGCTGTGGTAAATGGAGTTAAGTCCAGCTGGTGGCCAGTCACAAGCGGTGTTCCCCAGGGCTCTGTTTTGGGGCCAGCCCTGTTTAATATCTTTATCAATGATCTGGATGAGGGGATTGAGGGCACCCTCAGTAAGTTTGCAGACGACACCAAGTTGGGTGGGAGTGTCGATCTGCTCGAGGGTAGGATGGCCCTGCAGAGGGACCTGGACAGGCTGGACCGATGGGCCGAGGCCAACTGTATGAGGTTCAACAAGGCCAAGTGCCGGATCCTGCACTTCGGGCACAACAACCCCATGCAACACTACAGGCTTGGGGAAGAGTGGCTGGAAAGCTGCCTGGTGGAAAAGGACCTGGGGATGTTTGTCGACAGCTGGCTGAACATGAGCCAGCAGTGTGCCCAGGTGGCCAAGGTGGCCAACAGCATCCTGGCTTATATCAGCAATAGTGTGGCCAGCAGGAGCAGGGAGGTGATTGTCCCCCTGTACTCAGCACCGGTGAGGCTGCACCTGGAATACTGTGTCCAGTTTTGGGCCCCTCAATACAAGAAAGGCATTGAGGTGCTGGAGCATGTTCAGAAAAGGGCAATGAAGCTGGTGAAGGGTCTGGAGCACAGGCCTTCTGAGGAGCAGCTGAGGGAACTGGGGTTGTTTAGTCTGGAGAGGAGGAGGCTGAGAGGAGACCTTATCGCTTTCTACAACTACCTGAAAGGAGGTAGTAGTGAGGTGGGTGTTGGTCTCTTCTCCCAAGTAGTTAGCGATAGAACGAGAGGAAATGGGCTCAGGCTGCGCCAGAGGAGGTTTAGGTTGGATATTAGGAAAAATTTCTTCACAGAAAGGGTGGTCAAGCATTGGAACAGGCTGCCCAGAGAGGTGGTGGAGTCCCCATCCCTGGAAGTGTTCAAAAAACTTGTAGACGTGGCACTTTGGGACATGGTTTAGTCTAGTCTACCCTTGATTGGTTTAGAGTGGACTTGGTAGTGTAGGTTAATGGTTGGACTGGATGATCTTGAAGGTCTTTTCCAACCTAAACAATTCTATGATTCTCTGTCACCCAAAATGTAATCCACCTCGGCATCCTTTGCAGTGCAATAGGGTAACCTAGACACATGCACAAGTTGAGTAAAGAATCACCTCATGTTAGGCAGGGAAACATGCTGAGGTCAGATGGGCTACTGAAACATCTGAGTTGCTTGACTTAGGTGTATTTGTATGTGTGTATGGAGGGCTCTGTTAGTATAGGATTGATGGCTTGGTATCCCATTTTGACAGTAGGCTTGTGCATCATTTCTTTAAAAATGAAGAAAGACAGTCTTGTCTTCTGAAAACAATCATAATTTGGGAATTCAGAGAAATCAGGTACAAAAAGTTAGTTGTTCATATGGCAAAAAAGGGTAAAACCCATTTGTTTAGTGACCATGCTCATCAAGTAGATCAGAGATGTGATTGGACTTCTGCCCTGAGCTGAGACATCCTAACCCACCTAGATGCCTAACCACTATGGATTTGTATTTGCAGAATTATTAACTTTTTGTGACTCTGTTATAACTGCTGGAGAAGGGATGCTTGGTAAAGCAGCTATATAAGGAATTTTGGTGCTGATTTTTCATTTTATTAGAATCCTACAAAATATTTATTCTTTCTCATATGCATAGTAAGGAATTTTAAGAGTTCTAAAGATGATCAGATCTTCTTTTGTGTTTCTCCTGACTCCACCAACTTCCATGCAGAAAATTAACTTTATACATTGAATGAACTGATTGAAGTAAATATATGGTGAATGAAAAATGGAAAGGCGGCCAGTTTGTGGTTTGATTTTTTTTTAATTATTAGACCTAGAATGACTTCCAGAAAGTGGTGTCTTACTTATTCAGATACATGATTTTTTCTTTCTTTTTTTAATAAGAATTTTCAAAAAAGGACTAATCCTGCTCTCATTTAAAGTAGATGTTTTCTGTTTGTCTGTTTCTGACTAACCTCACAGCTCAGTAGAAAACTTTGGAGCATATAAAACCAGTAAAGTATAGTGATAAGTTTCACTTTTTTCATCTTCAAAGGCCATAAAACTATGTCTTGGGACAATCATCACATGCAAATGTTCAGTTTCCCTGAAATGGAATTCATTCTTGGCAAGTCATTCACTAGTGCAGAAACATTTTTACTCCTTTCTTTAAAATGTTAGAAAAATTTGTTATATTTCCACCTCTTGATTTTCATTCATTACAAAACTGAGTTCCAAATATAAGTAAATTCTATGCCTATCTATAAATGTCTTGATATTTTGATGAAAATAAGAGATTGATTCTCCTTCCTTGTCTTGACTAAGTCAGTGCTCACTGCTCAGTGTAACAAATCTTAAGGTTAACCTCAACAGGAGTCAATCAATACATCTTTATTATTCTGTGTATGTGTGTAAAACATCAAAGACTAACTGACAGGAGACAGCTAACATTTCATTTCTAGGACAAGAACTCGTGAAACCTTACTGTATCGTTAATGGTTGAATCTTAAATAATTTCAATCTCTTATATTTCATTGTCTGAAGAGCTCAAAAAGTTGAAGTACATATATGATGCGAAACAGAGAAAATATGAGTACAGTAAAAATGAAATATCTAAAAAATCTGGATAAATTTATAGAACTGTTATAACTATCTTTCAGTATGAGGAACTTGATTATATTAGCTGCCTTTAGTGAGCATGTGCTTCTAGGCAATATTTACCTTATTCAGGCTAGTTGATTTTCTTTTTTGATGAAATGTGCATTTTGGAAACTTCTCTAGTTGGTTCAGAGGAATAAGTCAGTCTTAAATGCCTGCTTTCAATTCCTGTAGTATATGGTACATATATGTACACTTGAAAGAACAGCTTTCCAAATGCATGAAATGATGCTGACAAATTTTGGCACTTCAAATGGGAAATAAATGAAAAGTCTTGTCTAGTAAAATATACACCAACTGTCTATGTTAATTTGGTATGTCATTAGCATGACTTCATAAGACAGTTGCTCTATAAATATGTTGATTTAATAGGAGCATTATTACATGATGAAAATGTAGGGGTTTTTTTCAGCTGTATTTAAGTATTTACAGAGCATTGTTATTTTGTATTTTCCCTAAATCCTTTTTCAAAGTGTACTTAAATATTCAAAATAACATTTTTCAGCTGTTTTTTTATTATGAGAAACTAAAGGTAATGAGAAAATAATTGATACAAAAACCCCCCCATGTTCTTAAAGATTGAGAATGTTGTAGTCACAATGTCAACTCTTGGTGTTACCTACAAAGATCACTCTTTAATATTTACATTATATAACATCTATAGTCAAATCACTTTGAGACTTTAGCAGGATGAAGCAACTGGCCTAGTACTATAAAGAACAGAATTATTCAACTGAAGCTATAGAAGTGAAGACCTCCATCCATCACATTTGAAATCGGTGGGGACATTTTTTGCTTCAGAGTGATAAAAATTGCAAGGGGATACATATTTGTAGTTTAGAGAGCTGGAGCTACTGCTCATTTATAGAATCATAAAGGTGGCAATAACTATCTAATTTAAATGAAAATAGTTACTGTGTGACTTAAGTCAATAAACCTCAAGATACTTAGCTATAAGATATCTGAATCTCTTTAGTTTAATAACTGGTTATTTAAAAATACTTTACACTCTGGAAAAAACCCTTTCAGAACTTGTGGTTGACTATTATTACTTGAAAATGAAAACTGGTTATTAGAAAGAACTTCTTTTACAGAATTTTGCTATTTTAGTGTTATTCTTTTCTTTAAGTGTTAAGAAGATGTACTTTTCAGAAATCCAGTTGCAATTATTTGAATGTGTTATCCTTGTTTCTTTTCTTCTCAGCTGTCTTTGTAAAACTTCTGGTCTCCCTCCTGAAGGAGCTTTCTGCTGTTGCTCAGCTCCTTAAGAGCAATCTTCAGCTTTCCAGGCAGTTTACCCTTTTGCCTGAATGCCTCTCTTGTTATATTCCTTAATTAATTAGCTACTCCTGAGTAGCTTCTCTACCCTTTCTCCACAATTCCTTAATGGCTGTCACAGGGCCAGGTATACAAACCCCACTTCTCTGAACAAGTGATGTTTCTCTGTTGTTATTTTTACTATTGTGGTACCTCTCACAGCTGCTACATAGATGGAAGTGGTTGCCTATCCACAATAGTTTTGAGATCTGATAGCTAACATCTCAAATGAGCAACTCATAGTGCAGCAGGTTTGAAACAGCTTCTTCTGCGGTACTGTACCAATCCACTGAATGCATTGTTAGGAAAGGTCAGAAATCTGTAACACTACCTGGCCATAGAAAATATTAATTTTTCTGTGGAGCTTTCTAACAGCAAGATGTCTACTGCAGGACTGAGACTGCAGAAAATACACCCAACAGTGAATAAACACAAGACACCAGTAATAGCCAGTCAAGTCTACATTTCCATTTTGGTTTGCTTTGGACAGTTTCACTAGATCAGTAGCTTCTAACCAAGATATAATCCCTCCATTACTCATAAAATATCCAAAGTTATATGCCAAGGCAAAAAACAAGCTGGTTTTGAAGAAATTTACAGTTAAACTATCTTTCTTCACTGTATGCAGTACTGCTGCCACCTTCTTGTATTCTAGTTATCAAATGTCTTAATCCTTGTGTTCCATCACATTTACATGAACAGTATTACCATGTCGTGGTTTAGCCCCAGCCAGCAACTAAGCACCACGCAGCCGCTCGCTCACTCCCCCTGCCCCAGTGGGATGGGGGAGAGAATCGGAGGAGTAAGGGTGAGAAACACTCCTGGGTTGAGATAAGAACAGTTTAATAATTGAAAGAAAGTAAAATAGTAATGCTAATAGTAACAGTATAATAATGATAATAATAATAATGATATACAAAGCAAGTGATGCACAATGCAATTGCTCACCACCCGACGACCGATACCCAGACAGTTCCCGAGCAGTGATCGCTGCTCCCCGGCCAACCCCCCACAGTTTATATACTGAGCATGATGTCATATGGTATGGAATAGCCGTTTGGGCAGTTTGGATCAACTATTCTGGCTGTGCCCCCTCCCAGTTTCTTGTGCCCCTGGCAGAGCATGGGAAGCTGCAAAGTCCTTGACTAGCATAAGCAGTACTCAGCAACAACTAAAAACATCAGTGTGTTATCAACATTCTTCTCCTCCTAAATCCAAAACACAGCACTATGCCTGCTACTAGGAAGAAAATTAACTCTATCCCAGCCGAAACCAGGACATACCAGAATACCAATGTTATAATTCCAAACTCAATCCCCCTCTGTTAGGCCTCCTTGCTGTGCTCCGTTCTTGTAGCAGATGGACTATGGTGGAAATCTGTTGTTTATAGTCAGCTAAAGTCTTCAGCCTCCCTCTAAATATGTAGCACATAACATTAGAGAAAATTTTCTTCAGCTGCTTCCTACTACGTTATATATGTATATATATATGTCCCAATCCAGTGTTTGCATACCTCTCACATTCTGTGCCATGAAAATACATTGTGCTTGTTTCCCAAATGGTGCAGGAGATATACAAGTTAATATACTTCAAAAAGTCTCAGAGTCGTGACCAGCATCCATTTCAGACAAGGGAGGCTCACTAGCTACACAGAACTAAGCACAGAATCATAGAAACATTTAGGCTGGAAAAGACATATAAGATCATCAAGTCCAACCATTAACCTAGCACTGCCAAGTCCACCACTAAAGCATGTCCCTAAGCACCACATCCACAGGTCTTTTAAATGCTTCCAGGGATGGGGACTCAACCACCTCCCTGGACAGCCTGTTCCAATGTTTGACAACCCTTTTGGTGAATAAATTTTTCCTAATATCCAATCTAAACCTTCCCTGGCACAACCTGAGGCCATTTCATCATCTCTGTCACTGATGCATGTGGAGAGAGGTGGGTGGGAAGGGAAAAAATCACCAAAGATGAGGAAAGTAGGTTTGTTTAAGTTGTCGTGGTTTAGCCCCAGCCAGCAACTAAGCACCACGCAGCCGCTCGCTCACTCCCCCTACCCCGATGGGATGGGGGAGAGAATCGGAGGAGTAAGAGTGAAAAAAACACTCCTGGGTTGAGATAAGAACAGTTTAATAATTGAAAGAAAGTAAAATAGTAATGCTAATAGTAACAGTATAATAATGATAATAATAATAATATACAAAGCAAGTGATGCACAATGCAATTGCTCACCACCCACCGACTGATACCCAGACAGTTCCCGAGCAGTGATCGCTGCTCCCCAGCCAACCCCCCCCAGTTTATATACTGAGCATGACCTCATATGGTATGGAATAGCCCTTTGGGCAGTTTGGATCAACTCTTCTGGCTGTGCCCCCTCCCAGTTTCTTGTGCCCCTGGCAGAGCATGGGAAGCTGCAAAGTCCTTGACTAGCATAAGCAGTACTTAGCAACAACTAAACCATCAGTGTGTTATCAATATTATTCTCCTCCTAAATCCAAAACACAGCACTATGCCTGCTACTAGGAAGAAAATTAACTCTATTCTAGCTGAAACCAGGACACTTAAGTACATTTGCAGTCTGTATTTGGAAGCGGTAGCTGCCCATTAATTAAGGAGGCATTTGCTAAATAATCTGTCAGAGCCAAGTAAAAATATAAGTTTCAGAGAAATTGTGGTGGGTTAGCCTTGGCTAACAGCCAAACTCCCACCTAGTTGCTCTTTCACTCCCACCCCAGTGGGATGGGACAGGGAGAAAATAAGAAGAATGGGAGTGAGAAAGCTCATGGGTCAAGGTAAAGACAGGGATATTGTTTATCAGTTATTGTCACAGACAAACCAGACTTGACTCAGGGAAAATTAATGTATTGACAATTAATAATTTCTGGTAGTGGTAAACAAAAATACAAATATTATAACAACACCTTTCCTGCCCCCTTTCTCAGACTCAACTTCACACCTTCAGTCTGGACTCCTCTATGCTCCCCACCCCTGCCCCAAGCTGTGTAAGTGGGATAGGGGATGGTGGTTACTGTCAGCACGTAACAATTTTTTTTTTTCTGTTCTTTCTTCCTCATGCTTTTCCTCAGCTCCAGCGTGTGCTGTCCACAGGCCACAGCTCCTGTCAAGAATATCTACCTGCTCCAGTTGCAGGTCCTCCACAGTCTGCAATGAATAGTCCGGTGCCATGGAGTGTCTCCTCCCCCTCTTCCTCCTTCTCTGACCTTGATTTTCCTTCTGCTGCTTCTCACTCCATTTGTCACCCCTCCCCCCGCCTGTCCAGCATTTTTTGTCCTTTTTTAAACACACTTTCCCAGAGTTGCCACCAGTTTGGCTGAGGGGCTCAGCTGTGTTTTGCAGTGGGTCTGTTGAAGCCAGCTAGAACTGGCTGGAACCGTCTGTGTCCAGCATGGGGTAGCCTCTGGCCTCTCCTCACAGACGCTGCCCCTACAGTCCCCCACTGCCAGAGCCTGGGCACCTGCACCCATTACAGAAAGACATTCATAAAAAGATACAGCATACTAGAAACACTGAAGATTGTGCATCTGGTCTGATGTGGAAGAGTAGTCTTGCAATGGTGTGGGACCCAGAGATTGCCTTGTGTTTGTGTTTGTGTAAATATCTCAAAGATAATTAGAAATAAAGCAATTACAGTTTGCCAAGCACCAGAAGTCCACCTACTCTGTGTGACTCTCTTGAAGGCTTTACATTGTTCTGGCATTGTGGCATGACAGAGAAGAGGGACCTATGGAAGAAAGGATACTGGACACCAACTGACAAAGGACAGGGCACTGAGCTTGTTCTGTGGTAAACATCACAAACCAAAAGAGATCCTTGCAGTTGAAAAAATTTCTAGTGCCAGCAAGGTATACCCAGGTTGTGAGAATAGCATCACTGGCTGTAAGGAATTTTTTCAGAGTACCTGTGGAAAACATGTCAGCAGAAGATGAATACAGCATTAATTTTAGAGAGAATGGATCCCTAGAACCTGATAGTTAGATAAGAAGCAGCTCACACAAAATCTTCCAGCCTTCATGTTAGAGGAATGGAAACTGGCAAACAAAAATTTTTAAAAGGACCTAGGCACCTATAAGTCTAGAAAAAGGAGTAACAAATGTGACAAAGTTCCAGGAGATCCTGTAATACTGAATGACAGTGGTAAAATCATAGAATCATAGAGTCACAGAATACCAGGTTGGAAGGAACCTCAAGGATCATCTGGTCCAACCTTTCTTGCCAAAAGCACGGTCTAGACAAGATGACCCAGCACCCTGTCCAACTGAATCTTAAAAGTGTCCAATGTTGGGGAATCCACACTTCCCTGGGAAGATTATTCCAAATGCTGATTGTTCTCATTGTGAAAAATTTTCCTTTTGTGTCCAATCAGAATCTTCCTAGGAGTAACTTGTACCATTACGCCTGATCTTTTCCATGTGACTCCTTGTAAAAAGGGCATCTCCATCTTCTTTGTGGCCACCCTTTAAATACTGGAACATGGTGGTAAGGTGTCCCCTAAGCCTTCTTTTCTCAAGGCTGAACAAACCCAGTTCTCTCAGCCTTTCCTCGTATGGCTGGCTTCCCAGTCCTTTGATCAACTTTGTGGCCCTTCACTGGACCCTCTCTGGCCTGTTCACAACTTTTTTATATAGTGGGGACCAAAACTGATCAGTGTATTCCAGGTGTGGCCTGAGAAACGCTGAGTAGAGCAGGATGATGACTTCTTTATCTCTGCTGGTGATGCCCTTGTTGATGCAACGCAGCACCCTGTGGGCTTTCTTTGCCACAGCAGCACACTGTTCACTCATACTGAGCTTGTTGTCCACAAGGACCCCCAGGTCCCTTTCCACAGAGTTGCTCCCCAACCAGGTAGATCCCAGCCTGTGCTGCACTCCTGGATTATGTTTTCCTACATGCAAGACTGTACATTTGTCTTTGTTGGACTTCATATGGTTCCTGTTAGCCCACTCTTCCAGCCTATCCAGGTCTTCCTGCAGGGTGGCTCTCCTTTCCAAAGGGTCCACTTCCCCACTCAGTTTGGTATCATTGGAAAACTTCATCAGGGTACACTTGATCTAATCATCCAGATCACTTACAAAGATATTAAACAGCATTGGGCCCAATATTGATCCCTGGGGGACCCCACTCTAAGACAGACTGCCAGGTTGAAAAGGAGCTATTTATGAACACCCTCCAGGTGTGGCCTGTCAACCAGTTGCCCACCCACTGCACAGACCACTTAACTAGACTGTAACACATCAGTTTCTCAAAGAGGAGGCTGTGGGAAACCATATTGAAAGCCTTGGAGAAATCCAGGAGACAATGTCCACCACTCAACCCACATCAACCAAGCAGGTTACTTTGTCATAGAAGGAGATCAGGTTTGTCAAACATGATTTGCCCTTGGTGAACCCGTGCTGGCTTTTCCCAGTCACGTGCTTCATTTGACTTAGGATAGCCCCCAGGAGGATTCATTCCATAACTTTCCCAGGGACTGAAATAAGACTGATGGGCCTATAATTTCCTGGTTCCTCCTTTAAGGCCTTCTTGTAGATGGGGGTGACATTAGCCTTTTTCCAGTCTTCTGGGATGTCCCCTGATCTCCACGATTTCTCAAAGATTATGGAGAGCAGCCTCGCAATGATGTCAGCCAGCTCTCTTAACACCCTCAGGTGGATATTGTCAAGGCCCATTAATCTGTAGGGGTCGAGCTCCTGTAATAGTTCACATACCAACTCTTCCTTCACTGGTGGTGGTTCTGTGTTTGCATCAACCTGGATTTTTGTTCCCAAGGCCTGGGGCCCAATAGTGCTGGTAAAGACAGAGGTGAAGAAAGTGTTGAGAACCTCTGCCTTTTCAGCATTGTTGGTGACTAATTCACCTCTCCTGTTTAACAGTGATACAATATTTTCCTTCTGTTTCTGCTTGTTGTTTATGTACCTGAAGAACCCTTTCTTGTAGCATTTGACATCTCTGGCCAATTTGAGCTGAGCTTTTGCTTTTCTAACTGCATCTCTGCATGCCTTGGCAATGCCCTTGTAGTTCTCAACATGTATTCATCTGCTTTTCCACCTGTGGTCCACCTAAAATGATAGAAGAAATACTGATGAATGATCAGTAAATTATATGAGGAAACATAAGCCTAACTGTACACACAGAGTGAGGGACCTGCTATTATTGCCACTGAAGAAAGAAGTCTCAGAGTTATTGTGGATAGTGCTTTAAAACCACCAGTTTAATGTTCAGTTCATCTGACAAATAGACACCTAAGATGTGAAGGATTATTAGAAACAGAAGAGAAAACACAGGAAACAACAGTGTAAATCTAGTGATCTCACTTTTAAAAATATTGCATCCAGATCTATTTCTAGTTCTAGACACCATATCACACAGCAAAAGGAAACCATCAATGCTTTATGGCAGGAAAGATGATTCTATGAATGCTGGATGCCCCAGTTTTTTGAAGGTAGGACATACGGGAGGAATTTTAGGTGAGATATACCAAGCCATCTGCAAAAGAGCTTTCTACAATACAAGCTGGGATTTTTTTGTTTGTTTTATTTACTTTTTGTTTACAAATTTGCACCTAAAACTATCACTGTAAGTCTTGCTTAATGCATGTCTTTTCTCTTTTTTAGCATTAAGCCAATTTGTTATTGTGGAAACAAGATTAATTGGGATAATTTGACCAATTAAGGCACATTATGCCTTTAGACATCCTAAATCAAAATAAAACGACTGTGGAATGACTCTTGAAGAACCAGAGCCTCAAGACTGGGCCTAGGGAAGGTATTCTGCAACAATGAGAGGCACTTTAGGAAAAAAAGAGATGAAAGGCTTCACTTATATACAGATCAAGAGCAAGATGTAAATCACATGGAAATGCTCATTTGTTTATACTACCAAGCAGAAGACATTCAGAGCTGATACTAAATATTTTGCTATATCAAAGAGGTCATCAGGTTTTCACCAATGACTTTGAAGGGACTGTGATATGCAGTTTCATTCTTCTAATCCTCAGGTAGAGACTGGTCCCATTATCGTAAAGATGCAAGTGGCAACTGAGATATTTAACTGGAAAATGTGAATGCTATGGAATGTACTGATAGCTTGGTCTCTAAGCTGGGGTAGGGCAAAATGTCTACAGTTTGGGGGCACCTTTGGAGAAAGTAAAAATGATCGTATGAATGTAGACAAGCAAAAGTACAAGTCTTCACCTAACAGCAACAACATATATGTGGAAACTCATGGCAGGATGAGGAGAGAGACTACCATAAAGACATTCCTACCCAACCAGGAGGATGATCAAAGCTTCAAGGGAGCACTCAACAATGCAGAGAAATGTGTGACTAATTAGTGATAATTATTTACCCAAACCAGCACCTAATCACGCTGCTATATGCAAAGCTGTCCACCAAAATGGGTAAAAAAGTATTAAGAATTACCTAAGAGCCTTATTTGTGAGATTTTATGGCAATAAACATAAAACTAAGTTGCCCATGAATATCTTTAATGAAGATGTTGAGAAAACTATTATAAAATTAAGGAATGAAAACTACAGACTGTAAGTTCCCATATCAAGTATATAACTAACACCGCAGAGCCATTCATTAAAGGAGAAAAGGAGACCTTGACCTAAATACAGATGCAAAAAAAGCTTACAAGCTTACAGAAAAGACATGTGTCTTAGTTGACATCAACCATATACAATTAATATCATTGTCATATGGGTCCTGCCAACCCATATTGAAAGCACAAATCTCGGATCTGCACACAAACCTGGGCAAGCTGAGATGCTTGTATATGTGTTCTCTTGGCTGCTTGGTAAGTGAACTTTGATATGGAGCTAAATCCAGAACTGCTTTGTGTATGTCAGTCTAATCAATACAAAACAAAAATCATTAACTATGGGTTATGATTGTCAGAACTGCTGAGAATAGGAAGTCAGAGAAAATAATTAAGGTTAATATTACAGGGTGGCTGAGAGCCATATTCCTGGCTGCTTCTACCACACTAGCAAGAGGAAGCTTTTTACACGAATATGTATTTAGTGCAAAGAGATGAGGACAGTGATTCCTGGGTTTAGGATGATGTTACAGGTCATTAAAAATTGTCACAGGAAAATCTGACTCCCTGGAAAAAAAGTAGGAAAACTAGGGAACAACGGAAAAGAAGGTCAATGCCCTCGCACTGGATCATCATTTTCACGTCTGTAAACTAGTCGCGTGAGGTATATGCTGTAGTATTGGTCCTGGACAGTAGAGGGCACTGCTTATTTGTGCTGAAGTGAAGGGAAAAACAGGCACTCCTGAACGCGTGTAGCTTCGTGGTGTACCCTGCCCCTGGGGCCATGCTGGGCTGTTGCAATCTTTTTCCTGTGCAGTCCTTTAAATTACCAGAAGTTGATGCACACTTCCATTGGGCAGGACAAATTGGTGATAAAAGAGAAATCCCTCTGTCTCCCACATCAGTACGCATTGTTTCTGCAGCTCCAAGGCATGCCTACAATCTCTTATAGTACTTGGATTAGTGTTGGAAAACAATGAACTTGTAATTTGCAACACAGCTTTTTGAGGAATGAGTGTTGCTGCTGTTACATTGTCTTGGAGCAGAAACCAGCATGTACTCTCTACTCACTCTTTGCAGGTGTTAAATATTGTTTCATCGGTTCATTTTTTTCTTCCCTTGTCTAAAGGACTCGCCTTAGCTGAATGCTTTAAGTTTTGTCAACATAGACCTGGATGGAGAGACTGTTGTAAAGAAGCTGATTCTCCCACGGAACTTTGGAAGCTGAAATGGTCATAGAACACAGCATATGACATGATTACAGTAGCACCATGCATTAGGGAGCATTTATTGCTTGAATCAGACCTACTGTAACTGTTGCAGCTTGGCTGGAATTAGAAAAGTTTAGGGTTTAGAGCAGAGGCTGAGGAAACTGGCAATGATGCTACATTTGTAAGTCTATAAAGTCGGGAAACTCTTAACATACAAGGAAAACCATACTGTTGATGAGAATCTACACAAAACCTGAAAATTATTATGATCCTACCAGAGAAATGCAAACTTTGGGGAAAAGACAGACATTATCTTCCAGCATTATCATAGATCCCAATCTAAAATATATGATGTCTCTAGGAGAGTGGATTCTGTTTTGAACGTGAATAGTTGCAGTCATAGGTGCTCTGTAGAAGTACACTGTTAATGGTTTTGCTACACTGGTGAAAAAAACCCCAAAGCAATCTCCCAAAATCCTACATGTGCACACCAAATCAGGATATTGAAGTAGTATGTGATAGTGTCTCTTTATTTGCTATACCTATTGTGTAGAGTGGTATCAAATGCATGCCTGCATTTAATTCTGTCTAAAGATCATGGATTCTGTGTGGGTTTGTGTGAGAACAAAATCCTTATAGAATAAGTAGTCCAATAAATGTAGAAAATGTTGTGTGTATATGTATTTTGCAACCAGTGCATTTGAAGACTGATGTCCGTGATTCTCTGCAGGCAGCCTGGACTCCAGAATTGTCTGGATGGCATTACTATGCTTGGAAAGATTGCTGGAGGTCATGTATGCTTCTGCATACAGAGTCATCAGTTCAGCTAGGCTGAAACAAAATGTTGTCCAAATGTCTCTACAGAGAAACAGGCATGCCTTTCTTGAAGGGGAAGGAGGAGCAGAGAACAGTGTCAAATAAAAGTAGAACCTGGCCCAAATGATTTCTCTGCAATTACATTCATTTAATGAATACCCATGAAGATTGCCAGACAGTTTCATTGTATTTAATGTCCTGGCTAGAAACTACATATCCCAGTTACACTGATTTGGAGCTGCTACAAGTGTCTCTTCATGGACCCACATGCCCATTCTGGACTGCTGTCAGCTAGTTCCAAAGGAGAGGGAAAAAAAATCTTTGAACATATCACCCAAGATCTTACTCTATTTGGTTCTGCTTTAACTGTACCTGTGATGACTGGAGGCTCAGACTGACTAGGAATTTTTTTTACCAATAGTCATAACCATTCTAAGAGGTTCATTATGTGTGTTTTCCAGAGAAAGTACTTTTGAAAAAAAGTATTGAGAGAAGAATAAGCACAAGAAAATGCTTATTTGCATATTGGCTACACAAAAATGGAGATCCTGCTGTGAAAGACATAGATTCAAAAGAGCCATAGATAACTTGGTGACAGTGTGAGAAAACAAGGTCTTAGAAGGGTGGGGATCAGAATTATCACAGACCTGTTCAGATTCATTCTGCTGTCATATGACAAGAGTTATATTCCAAGAACAAAATATATAAGACAAAAGATCACTTTGAGTGCTTGTTCTTCCTTAGACACTTCACCAGAAGACTGAAATACAAGGGCAATTATTGCATTAACAGAATTTTAAATTTAAAGCTATTTGCCTAACATGTTTAAATTACCAGAGAACAGGTGAAGCCCTGATAGTGGTACGCTTAAAAATACTGAACAGCTTGATACAAGGTTCTCTCTTCTGTATATCAAATGACAGAACAGCTATGAACTAAATATGTGGTGTGACGTACTCATTTGTTGTGCAAAGGGAATAGAGGAAAAAATATCATGCAGCCTAATGAAATGCTAGATCAAAATTCTGACTCAAAGGTAGGCACTGATTGCCACAACAGGATATTCAGATTTAAGGAACTCTAAACTCTTGTGTTACTTCCTAGTGGCCATTTGACATGCACAATACCATGAAGTGATGTAACAACCTGCTCTTTCCCAGATACATCAAAGCTCACAACTCATAGTGTCAATCCATTTGTGTAGCACTTGAATGTCCTATAAGTCACCGTTATGATAAATGATTTCAGAAAAGGCCAGAAGTAGCTTTTATAGCTGTGTGCTGATTTACAGTTTTCAGAGAGCACACACCATATAATCTGCACACTATCTTCAAGCTAACTGAAAAGTCGAATAAGTCAGTATAACTTTGTAACAGTTTACAGATGAGTAATATGAAAGGAAAACCTTTACTGCAGCCTTTTCTTCATTTGACATCTTCTGAATTGTTTTGAACAAAGCTCTAGTAGAGCTCTACTAGAGCTTTGCTCAAAACATCAATTCAGAAAATGCCAAATGAATTTCTACATGGAAAGAGATGTGCTAAATATTGTTCGGTTATTGATGCCTAAGCCTAGAACATCAGTCCAGATGGTTGAAGTTCAACAAATGCCATAGAACTACAGAACTTGCATAAATATGGGATGTCAAGTGTGGGAAATCAGTGACATTTGTCTGTGCAAGTATGAAAGCCTGAGTATTTTACAAAAAAAGGAGAATTGAAATTCCCAGTCTTTTACAGTTGTGTTAAAAAAAAAAAAAAATAAAAAAGATGACCATGTTCTACGTCTCTATCCCATCTGTCAGATAGCTATGGAACAGTTCTTGCAGGTACTTGAAAGATGTTTCAGAATCTCTATTGTAAAATATTAAAGATAGTCTTTATTATCTCCAGTCTAATGGGTTTCTGAAGGTTGATATCAGAATAAGAAACATACCAAAAAGGCTGCGTAGTCTTATTCAGCTCTCAAAACACAATACAGCACAGCTGAAACATAGGGTTTCACAGTAATATTTTCCTCAGTAGAGAATGAATGAAAATAAGCATGCTTGTCCTGTGAGAAAAGCCATACCAAAGATTTGGGACCTCCAGATGTATCAGTGGCAGAGTGTGAAATAAAAGGTTAAATATCACGTGTGTTTGGTGCCACCACCTCCGAGAAATAGATGCTGCATATTTGTAGTGAGAAACAATGGTCACATGCAATGGTGGTATCCTGAGAGACTGGTCCTGTGGTCATAGCAAGTCCTCAATGCACACAGACACATTTGGCAGGGAAGCAGCCATCACTTCATCCAAATTCCATGAGGGAAAAATTACAAGAGGCTCTGAGAGCCTCAGGCAGAGAGCCAGAGCAGGTACAAACAGCTGAACCGTAGAATACATCACAACCGGAGCTAACGGACTCCTGACAACAGCAGCGCTGATGTCTGAAGGTGCCTCAGAGTAATTGAGCATCATTGTGTGTGTAATAGTTTGCTCTTTTTTAGCCAAACAAAACACAGTTTCAGATTCTTTTAACCAAAAAGCTACCTCTCTTAACATAATAGTAAAATTATTTGGAGAGCTTATGTTTGAGACACTCTGGTGGGATGCCTAGCAGTGAGGAGTAGGTTGCTGATTAACTTCAGCATCTAGCCCTGCTGGAAAATTCCTAGGCTCCGATTATTGCATGACACACTTTGCTCAACCCAAAGCTCTATTTTAGGACCTTCACTGAATATTTTTCAGTGTACTAGGTCTATACCTTGATTAAAATGAGATCACTGCCTCCTTTTTATCTTTGTGATGTGCTCTTACATTTTGCTCCTTGTGAAGTTTGTGGGTTTGTGTCGCAAAAATCCATCCATTTCCACTGCTGACAATCTTCTACAGGAAAGTCTCCAGCTTCTCTAAAACTTACTCTGTCCATATGAGGCCCTTCTTTTTTCTTCTTTTGTTGATGAGTCACCAAGAGGAAGAAATTACTGGCCTTTAGTGTCTATCGATAATTCTAAACTAAATATTCTAAATATTAAATGGGTGATTGATGATGAAAAAATCTTCCTATCAAAGGCAATCTGATCCAAAATAGTTTGCTATACAGGCAGGATATCTGAAATACAGTTTTCAATGTCTTTATAAAACAGAGTGAAAATGCAGTTATATTGATGTAAAAAATATTTAATCTTCTCTCTAGAAAACAGGTTTCATCTGTGATGTTGGATTTGTACTTTAGGCAGTAGCCACTACATTTGGAATCAATGACTACATATCTTGACTTTTGCCATTAGTTATAATAAAACAAATATATATGGATTTTTTTTTTTTACAGTGAACATTTTACAGGACATGAGTTCAACATATGTGCGGCTGCAGACTGCATGAGCATAATCCAAGCATAAAACAGCACATTATCTCTGAAGTCTCACGTGTCCTTTCTTTAAACTTTCCAGTTGGCTCTTGAAAAGCCTTGCTAAAAAAGAACTTTTGTATACAAATAATTGGAAGAAAAATGTGGATTCTTTGTTCTTACCTTGCCATAGTTTAAAAATATTTTTAAAATTACATGAAATCATGAGGGCAGAACAAAACACTGTAAATCCTCTGTTTTGAAAAAAAATAAAGACTCTCTGATGTTAATAAAAAAAGAATCACAGTTGTGGAGAAGTAGGCCCTCTAGCTGACAAAAACTACTGTCTGACTAGAACTTTTTAGAATTCAGTTATTTTAATGAAAAAATATTTCAGGCCGTCGTTTGAAAGTTAGAAGAGATGATTACTTCTTCAATCCCCATCTTTCCCTTCTTTGTCCCCTCCTACCCCACAAGAAAGCTGTTTTTCAGTGTTTGCAGTCTCTTTTTTAGAACTGTGGTTGGATGCAGTAAAGTTATATATTTGTAAGTCATGAACGTTTATATTGCACACATTTATTGTATGGCTAATTCTTCTGCTTAGATTCTGTAATGATTTTTTCCAAGGCTGAATCCTCCTCCATACTCTTCTGCTGTGTTTTAATATAATCTGAAGCAATGTATGATATTATTACCTGAATATATATGGCAAGTCAAACACTGCTAAGAGTGGGACAGCCAAGAAAGCTGTATAGAGAAGAGCCAGCATCCTTTATTTTTCTTGATATAACCTTTCTGTGATTCTATGATGTTCACTACTTCTGAATATCAGAAGAATTTAGGATTTTGTCAGATGTCAAGTCTGCTCACTTCATAGCAAGGAAAACAGACAACTGCTTAAAAAAATATGCCATGAATGGCAAATGATCTGGTAGAGAATGAAAATGTAATAATTTCTCTATAAATGTGATAGTTTAAATAACTTCCATAAAACACTTCTGTGCAACTATTTATACCAATGGAGATTCTCTAAACCTGACTTGGAAAGGCCACAAGCAACATGACTTAACTCTGAAGTTAACTTTCCTAGATCTCCTGAGGTCTTTTCCACCTTTTCTATGGCATGTATACATATGCACACATACATAAATATATATATATATATATGTATTCTATGAAATACCCATTACAATATGTCTTCTGCTGAAAATCCCAATAAGGAAAAGAAAGAATAGCATCATCTGCCCAGAGTTTTTTAAAATGCCAACCTGAGGAACACTTTATGGAAAAGAGATATCCAACCAAGAGATCAAAGGCATGAAGAAGCTATTGAGACATTTCAGATACATATCTACATCAAGGAAGAAAAGCATGCTTTTTCTTGTTTTCTCTCACTAAATGTTATGTAGTAAGGAATCACATGAAAAACTAAAAAAAAAATCAATTTTTGTATCTATAAAAAAAGAAAATCGGATTCAGACAGGGTAGGGCTTAGAAAGACAGTCTGTCCTACCTCATAACCAAAAACTGAAATCAAGTGATCTATATTCTCCTTTTCAATTGCAGGCATTAAAATCTATTTAGCTGAATTATTCTAGAGTGTAAATGCATTTTGTCAGTAGAGAAGGGCAACAAGGCTGGTGAAGGGTCTGGAGCACAGGCCTTATGAGGAGCGGCTGAGGGAACTGGGGTTGTTTAGCCTAGAGAAGAGGAGGCTGAGGGGAGACCTTATCGCTCTCTACAACTATCTGAAAGGAGGTTGTAGTGAGGTGGGTGTTGGTCTCTTCTCCCATGCAGTTAGCCATAGGACGAGAGGAAATGGGCTCAAGCTGCGCCAGGGGAGGTTTAGGTTGGAAATTAGGAAAAATTTCTTCATGGAAAGGGTGGTCAAGCATTGGAACAGGTTGCCCAGAGAGGTGGTGGAGTCCCCATCCCTGGAAGTGTTCAAGAAACGTGTAGATGTGGCACTTTGGGACATGGTTTAGTCTAGTCTACCCTTAATTGGTTTAGTGTGGACTTGGTAGTGTAGGTTAATGGTTGGACTGGATGATCTTGAAGGTCTTTTCCAACCTAAACAATTCTATGATTCTATAAGATTTTTAATCTGCAGCTTAATACTCAAAAGTGGATTCCCTTTCGTATTTAATCCATCCCTCCTAAATAAAAAATCTTAGAATGTTTTTGGATTTCAACAAGTTGGAATCTTGAACTTTTGGCTTAACACCATCCTTTACAGTTCAGAAGATCCAAGTTCTGCAATTCATGCTGTGAAACTTTTTCTTCACTTATTTTTAATTGATCAGAAATTTTTGCATCAGTTTGTTGAGAAGTGCTCTTGCTGAATCTCATATTTCTGCTACTGGAAGTGCAGCATTAGACTGCAAGAAAATTTTAAAGAAATCTTTTTGACTGGATGAAAGAATGATTGTTCTGAAGTTGTCTTATTGAAACTTGCTACTCACAGAATATTAATCCTAGAAGGAATAAACAAACCATAATTCAAAAATATAAAAAAGGTGAATTTACAAGTCCTTAAGACTGATCTTAAACAAAAGTTCTTGTATAGTCTTACACACATGCTGATAGTATATAATTCTGCGCCTCTTACAAGAGTAATGCCTCATTACCTGAGCCAGTCCCTGGGCAAAGACCACCTGAATGACGCTAGATTCAGGCAACACAGAGGAGGAAAGAGGGAAATATTTAGTAATATAAATCACAACTAAGGCCATCTGTCCTGCAATTGTCAAGGCAGTAGACCGCCTCAGGCTCCTCCTGGGCTCTTCATCACTACCAGCTACCTGAATAGTAACAGCTGCTGCACTTTCTTTCATCTGTAGATAGTGAGGAGCCAGTATTCCAGCTTGTCAGATGCTAGTGTGCCCGTAGTGAGCCATATATTTTTTATCTTTTGAGTCAGGGTATTACAGTAACACACTTCACATGGGACTATGTTCCTATATATAGAAAAATTTCCAGTGTTTTAACATTCAAATACAGTAGGTGCACTTCAACAAGCCACTTTCTTTCTTTGATTAAATGCTGACTGTTCCTCAGTTATCAAATCAAATTTTAGGTCTTAGTTCTTGGTCTTCAAAGCTCTCAAGAGAGTAGATAAATTTAGCAATATAACCATTCTCATCATAATAGGGCTGGAACGTTACATGAACAGATCATCTAATCCATCCTTCCTGCCAGAAGGCATAATCAACAAGGCCAGTATCACCTCAGGTTTGTATTGGTCCAAGCTATTTTTAAATATCTCCAAAGGAGGAGTTTCCCAACTCCACAGACAACCTGTTCCAATGCTTTGCTAACTTTGATCACTATAAAAAAAAATCGTATTAGTAACCTAAGTCTTCCCTGTTGCAACTGAAACCCATTATTTCCTGTTCTATCCAACTTGAACATAGAAAACAGATTTTTCCTTTCCTCCCTGCAGCAACATTTTGCATAGTTGAAGACTTTCAAGCCTTTCTATCTTAAATCTTTTCTTTAGCTTAAACAGCCCTGACTCATCAAGTCTTTCCATATAAGCCTTCTCATCAATTTCAGTGCTGTCTTTCAGACTCTTTTCAATTGGTTCAAAACTGAACACAGTGGTGCAACTAAAGTTTTACTTTAACTTCTGAGTAGAGCGGTTAAAAAGGCTGAAATAATAAGAAATACAGACAAAGAAAACGATCTTTCCAGCTTAATTCTGATTGAATATTAGTAAGGTAATACTTTCAAAAGGCAGATGAAAAGATGTTATGAAAGTTGAGATACAAGGTAATAAGAACATGAACAAACATGGAAGGACATATTAGACAAAAATACTGAAAGACACCACAAAACAAATACCATCTGGATCTGAAGTGGTTAATGAGAGGACAAAATCAGAGATGGCACAAATAGCTATGATCCTAAGGCCATAGCCACAGTGATCCTCATACACGGTGAAAGGGGAATAGTGGAGGACCTGAAGTAACAAAAATAAATGATTAGGAGTCTGGTTAGCCATGCTGAGTTTCAGGTGATGTGTAGGTATCCATAGAAAATATTAGAGAGAGAATTGTGACAGGAACTGAGAACTGGGCCAAGAGACCTGAGACCCAATTCTGAAACCTACAAACATGGCCATCAATTCCATTCACCAGATATTTTTGCATATCCTGTCAATGGAGCTAGAAGAAAGAGGAATTTAGCTATATTCCTAAAAAAACCATGGCCTAATTCCTATGGAAACCTATAAAAAGTACATGTCTGTCTTTGTCCAGAGCATTCTGTGGACTCAACCTTCCCTCCCTCCCTTAAAAGTCATCCTAAGAAGTTAATGTTTACTGTGAGCTTCTTCAGGTTTCAGTTTTGCTGGGGACCAAAGATGGTGGTGATCATTTAAAATATGGTAGTCTATCTTTCTGAAAAATCTGACAGGTCAGATATTATTATTATTATTATTATTATTATTATTATTATTATTATTATTATTATCATCATCATCATTATTATTATTATTATTATTATTATTTCTTTGAAGGAAGACTAACCAATGACTGAAAAAAATCTTCCCTTTTAATAAGCTCTCTTTTTTATATAGGTAGTTATCCCAAACAGCTTTAATATTGTCTTTATTTTCATGACCAGTGGAAGAGAAGAAAGCTGAATCTGTTAGCCGTATGTTAAACATACCATCCATTGGCTTTTATTCCTCTACATGCATTTAGATCATCTAGTACAGAAGATTTTCTATAAGCGAGTAAATAAACCCAGATATGCCCTCTTAATTCTGAAGACTGTGGAGAAGTCTTCCAGATGTGAATGGAGCCGTAGCTGAAACAGCAGTGTCCATTCAAATCTTAAGCCTACTTCTAACAGTGACTCAGGGGTATGAACTCTCTTATTGCCTATTAATAATGACACTTCATTGCCACCATTATCCATTTAATTGATTTACCTGAAAGAAAAGGCAATGGAGAAAAGTTAGAGAGGTGAGAGAGAAAACACAGAGAAGCAGAAATTTGGAACTGTTTCAGAAAAGAAAGGGAAGGGAGGAACAGAGCAAGAAGAAGGTACTACAGTAGAAGAGAAAGCAAATGGTAGAAATAGCAGTGTCTTTAAGGAGTCTTTTTAAATTGAATTGTACTGAGTGTACCAGACACCTGTTTGTATAGACTCAAAAAATTAGGAAAGGAAGTCTGTTTGTATTACAATAAATTAAAAAGTAGTCACTGACATTTTGAAGAAATCTTTTTCAAAAATGCGGTAAGTCACATTGCACTGACAGAGCATTTCAGATACGTAATATTAAAGAAAAATAATTCTTTTCTAGAATGAGCAATCATATGGGGGGTGAATCTAGTTCATTCATCAGCTCTTAAGGGTTTTGGCAGTGTTATTGAAAATGTTTGGGAATGATAATATCTGTCTTTTAACAACTTCCCCTCTCCCATATTGTCTCAGAGATTTCCATCTAAGAAGGTAAAACCAGGCCAAGCAGAGAGTGTATTTCTGCCTAGATGGTTGCGAATCTTCCAGGATGTCCTCCATTTAGGAATCTTTTGACCTGGAGATGAATACACTTAAAGGTAACAGAACTTGAGGAATTTTTCTTCTATTAATTTGCATAAAACATCTCTATTCTCCCTCCCCACCTCCTTTGCTTTTTGGAATTTGTAGTAGCATAACACATTTCCACAGGTCAACTGAACAATATATGACAAGAAAAGAGCTTGTTTTGTTTGATTTGTGTCTGCAGTTGGTAATCTTATTTGATATCTCCTCATTTGTCTGAGCAGCAACCTGTCTTACCCATCCTCCTTGTTTCACTCATTTTATAGGCCATGATCCTGTACTTTATCAGTTACCTCTTTGTGGTTTCCTTACTTATAATTTCTTAATTTGGATTAAAGAATTCAAATCTTTTTAGTCACTCCTCACAGAGAGTTTTCTGCACACCTTTACTATCCTCCCCTGTAGCTTTACAATCTTACTGTATACTTCTGAGGTGACTGGGCTAGAAATGTAAACTGTGTTCAAGTTCTTGAGTGGTCTACATGACTCAGTCAAAATGTTTTCTGTTTTGTCTTCTGTTCCTTTCATTATAACTCTTAAAATTTGTTTGCTTTTCTAAGCACCTCAGTGTATTGGCCTGTGTTTTTCAGAAAACTAATTGCAGGAAAACCAGGATTTTCTGAGCGGCAACATACAATTTAGAGCCCCTTGGTGTGTATGAACAGTTAGGATTATTTTCCCATGTACATTACTTTGCATTTACAAACACTGATATTGTCTGCCATTTTATCTCTCAGTCACTCAGTATCATGACATTGTCCTGCAGTGTTGTCACCTAATTATTATCTCTCTTAGATAATTTATGCATGTTATAAAATGAAGGTCCCAAGACCCTAGTAGTAGCCTTTTCCAGTGTTAATGTCAACACTTTTTAACTCATTGCTTTCTATTTTTTAATTATTAGTGTATGAGAACTTAGTTTCATTACAAATCTTTAATGAAGAATCTTGTCAAAAAATTCCTGAAAAGCCAGTGTCAGATGACTATTTTCAGGTTGGTCATTGATTCTTTGAAAAAATTCAAAAATATATTTACAAGAGGTAAATTATGTCTTCCACTTTATGTTCACAGCTATCCATAAACTTACCAAGTCTATTTTTTATTATAGTTTCTACCATTTTCTCCAGTATGGAAATCTGTCTTTCAAGTCTGAAGTTCCACAGTTCAGTCTGAGAACCTTTCTATGAACTGAAACTTTATTTACCACTACCCATGCTACCAAGGACATTTTATGCTTTAACTGAATCACTTACTGCAGTGCATCTTTTTCATATTTTAGTCCCTTTGAAACTCCTAGGTGAGTACCATCTGGTCCTTGCAATTTGCTACAACTCATGTTATTGATTTGTTCTTCATAAAAATGTAAGAATGACTGCACTATGTCAGACCAAAGGTCTATCTACCTCAGTATCATTCTTGGCCAACACCAGATGTCAAGGGAAGATTATAAGAAGGAAAGGTGTTATGATAGTTCCTCTATACTGTCCCCTGGCCTTCAACCATTTGTCATTCAGAGACTGCTGGAGCTCAAATAATTTAATTAATTTTGAAACTCTTAATGATTTTTTCTTCTGCAAATCTTATACTAGTTGAAGAGAAGCTGGACTGACTTTTCACATCTGCAAGATCCCATGGTAAAGAGTACCATACAGTAACTGTATACTGTGCACAAAGAACCAGATCCTTTTCTTTTGTTTCATGTTTTACTTCATGCAAAGAAACTTATTCCCCTTTCAGCACCTTCATTAAGTTTACACACACTCATTAAGTTCACAGACTTCCATCTTATCCATCCTTGATTATCACTTTTCCAAGCTGAAGCATTGTAGCTTTTTAGTTGTTCCTTGCGTGGAATTCTTTTCATATACTGACACAACATTACTTACTTTGTGTTGGGTTGTTTTTGTGGTCTGCAAGCAATCTCTCACCTTGTATTTTCTTTTTAATATACTGTCACATTAGATAATTCCCCTATTTGAAATTAAGTCCCACCTCCCCTCACCTCTGCTCCCACCAGTGGATGAATGTGTGACCACAGTCTATCAGCTACTGCAGAGTAGTTCTTTGGTAGCAAAGTTTTGAATGGTACCCTAGTCAGTGCTGGGAGTAAGGCAAGCACTAGCTGTCTTCTCTTGGATTTGCTAACTAGCTGCTTCAAAGAGAAAATTAGAAAATGAGATTCACTGCAGCCAGGATAAATATCCTATGAGGTGCGTATTATGCTTCTGGGAATACATTTTTCATCTGTCCCTCCCATTTTCTTGCTCTCTTTGATTTGCCAGCTATAAGGGTAGCAAATAACACTGATCAGGAACTGACTCCCCGAGAAATAGACTGCGCTGAGAACACTTAACCTGTTCAGTGAGTGCCTCTTCTGTTTTACTTACTGGAATTTCTGTGAAAACACACCTCAAAGAAGAAAGAAACCTTTTCTGTCTATCTCTGGAAGATACTGAGTTCCTCCAATTGCTCTCTACACCCAACCTCTATCCTCTCTTCCTCCAGCAGATCTCAAGATTTTGTTGACCATTCATTTGGTCAAGCTGAGAAAGAAGGGAAGGAGAAAGTCAGTCATCAGCACATCCAAACAAAGTTTGGGGTAGTCCATAGTAGTCCATAAGAGCTCTCATGGAAAATCATGCAAACTCCATGCCTGCAAACATAGTTTAAAAAGACTAGTTTAGTTCTGAATTAGTAAAGTTCTTACTTGGCAACCATATGAAAACAAGACATTCATCTTGGATCACCTTCCTTTTCAATGATCAAAAAATGAATGGGAAAAAAATATTCAGGATAGAGAAACTAACAGGGCAAACAGTGCGTGAAAACTGGTACGAAAAAGCTAACTTAAGTAATTTAGAAAAAGAACGAACAAAGAGATATACTGACTAGTGAATTGTTTAATGAAGATGGATTGTTTGGTGCTCTTAATTTAGTCTTATAATGTGAGAACAAGACGACACTCAATTACTCTGAGTGTTAGCAAATTTAAAAGTGATAAAAGGAAATAATTCTTTATGCTGTGAATAGTAAATCTTTGGAACCCAAATGCTCTAACATTCAGTTACCTGAGCAATTTAGATTGATTTGAACTGGGCCTTACTGAATAAGAATAAGCATAGATTTAGTTGCTGTTTTGAAAAAGGGGAGCACAGTGAAATAGCATCACTATATCTAGCATGCCTTTCAGGACATTAGAGTGTATTTGCAATTTGATTTCAAGAGCAAGTTCTATCTAGGAAAACATTCTATAATGGACTGAACTGTTGGACTTTCACAAAAAGTTCTGACAGCTTTTGGTGGTATATGGTGTCTCAAAGAGCAGCTATGATATGCTGCTTAAATCCTCACCTACAGTGGTAGATTCATTCTGTTGTGCTAGGCAGAGAATTGGAGTCAGCATACCACTCTTCTTGTGAGGACTGTAATAAAATCTCTTGGACAATTGAGATGACTTCTATAACTAAATCTTAAACACTATCACTTGTTTAAGGCACACAGAATTAATCTTTCTTGTCTTATTGGTATTATGCTTGATGACATTGGTCCTCATATTGAGGAATTATAACTGAATTCTTGTTCACTGGACAGTTAGTTTATCTGCATGCTGTAAGTATCTATGAGAAGTGTGCTTGGTAGAACAAGGTGCAAGCGGATTAAAGTGAAGAAACTGAGATGAATGTTTACAGCTGCCAAGGGCAAACTTCAGACATTAAGGCTTTCAGATAAGTTTACACTGTTGGAGTGATGATCAGGTATTCTCAGGATTAGTTTCAACAGTCTGTTTTGGTCATTGACATTGTTAAGATCCTGCTGTTAATGAGAAATCCCCTCCCAAGGGCAGGCCAGCAGTCCATCTAGCCCAGTATTATTTCAGGGGCAGGTCAGAGGATGCTTTTTAAGCAGAGTGCATGAGCCTGACCAACTTCAAGGTATTACTCACATACCCCCCCAACTTCTACAGTTACTGTATTAGGAACATTGCAAGTTAGATCTTAACACATGTTTTTGTTATCCACCTGTAAGCCTGTTTATGAATTTGTCTGGTCCTTTTTTCTTCAGATCTATCTGCTACTACAGCCTCCTGGGGCAGCAAGTTCCAGATATTCTGCAACCACTGGTAAAACTGGTATTTTATTCTAAATCCATCTTGTACTAGCTTGGTGCCACCTTACTCATTGCCACAGCATTTGTGTATTGCGGAGTTTAGTGAACAACAGCTCTTCATTTCTGTTTATCTACCCCTTAAAACTCGTAAGCCCTGATCATACCCTTTCCTTAGCCTTCTCTCCAGAAAGAATGCTAACTTGTCCTTATGAAGTAACTACTCCATCTCCTTGATCATCTTTCTAAGCTCCAGACACAAAGGAGGCACAGGCTACTAGGATGTAGCTATGCCAGATGTGGCCATTGCCACAGAAATGGGCTTAACTCTGACTTCTGTGGTTGTAACTGCCAGTTCAGAGCACATCCTAATTCACCACTCACAAGAAGTTAGCAGCCTAGGAACACAAGCCCATTAATTATCCTCCTACTCAGACTCTAAAATGCCTTGCACAGGGCTTGTCATTGGCTGCCAGTCAAACTTCCACTTTAGAGACCCCTGTGACTTTTTTAGTTTCCACTGCTGACAGTTTGGTTCTGTTACAATGAAGGTGCAGCCAAGTCTTTCTAATATAGGCTCTTTCTTTGCTATAAATGGAGATTATGGGTCCCTGCCTGCCCCTCACACTATACAGGATTTCAGAGAATGCTACCATGCAGGTTGGGGACTTTAGTCCCCTACATAGCAGCCTGAATTTAGCTTTCAGATTTTCCCTCCTACATTTCCCCCCTGTGATTGGACCAACAAGAACCAAGTGTCTCCCCTGCATCCTTAAGCAGCTTAAGTATTTTAACCCACTTGATTTAAAATATAATAAAATGGCCTCAGATTTGGAAGATTCCCTTTGGTTTTGGGAAAGCTAGTGACAAAGACAGGCACTGTTTCAGTCATGTGCTGTACAGGAACATGGTGGGATGGGTTCTGTGATGGGTGGTAGAGGATTTTGATGTGAAGAAATATGTTGTCTGAGGTTGCCTGCAGAATGTGGTTAGCTGAAGGGGAACTATTAATATAAATACTTAATAAACATTTCATATGCACTACAGTCTTCCTTGCTTTCTGAGGAAATAATATTCAAATGACCTGCAATCTCAATGACGGAAGTGGGAACAGATCTTCAGCTCATCTGTGGAGATAGGCTCAAAGGCCCTATAGTATTCCCACTGTAGCATAGGGTGTTTTAATGTTAATCTCCTTCACAGTTCCGCTTCATAGCACTTACCCAACTCTCTGGTTCCACGGCCACTATTTCATGGCAATTCTCTAAGGAATTTCGTTAGCACCTCTCTTTTACTTGCAGAGTCACAGATCTCTCCATTAGCATCACTGGACACTTTTTTGCTCTGCTTGCCCTTTCTGCTACCTACCCCTTTGCACGGCTGGGGCCAGCACTCAGGTTGTTACTACAAATTAGTATTTTTTTTCCCAAGCTACACACTTTTGCATGCATTGACATAATTAACATACACAAATCATAATTAGCATGTTGCAGTGACCTCTTGGGCAGATACCTTCTCAGCTTTGAACAAGCGGGAAATATGCATAGCCATTTTTGCAAATCCTGCCACGCATTGGATGCTGACACTCCTGCATACACCCTGAGGTGCCCAGAACTGTCAGTGCCCTGCGCTCAGGGTATTAATTGGCCAGCCAATAGCATAACAGCCAATCAAACAGCTTAAGTAACAAAGGCAGCATTGTATATTTACTCTGATTATCTTACTCTTGCCTAATGAAGCTGCTTTAAGGTTTCTCTCCTGGCAAGCATCCAAAATGCTTTTATCTGCCTGCATGCAGTGGGCTGTCAAGCTGAGAGAAAAAGCCTCCTTTGTGTGCACAGTCTGTCTTTTTTTTTAGAGGAGGAGCTGCACAGAAAAAGGTGGATATTTTTGTGGGTGCCTTGACTTTCGTATGTTGAAGGAGGCCTGTAAAGGTGTCTTTTTCATAAATGTTCTGTTTTTTTTTACTTTGATCCCAATGAATGGAATGTGTGTTGAGAGTGCATCAGGCATACAGTTTCATTGCCATATGGCTCCTCCATTTTGGTTAATTTCTGTGTCGCTAGTGATATTACTGGGCCCATTGGTTATTTGCCTATGTACCCTAGATCTACATCTACTGGATGTCTTCCCTTGCCCTCATCCTTGTCAAAAAGAACAGAGGGTTTTTAATGCAATTCTTACAGAAGAAAGAAAAAAAAAAAAGTTAACCTGAGATGGACTTCAAATTGTACATTGCCTTAATTCCCACTACAATATCCACCATAAGGATACAATTCTGTAAGGAAAATGGTGAGAAGAATTGGGGAGAAGGTGTAAGCAGCATAAGAGGAACCACAGGTCTATGTTCTTAGGATAAAAATTTTCACTAATTTGTTTACTTATTTCTTAACTTTTAATCCTAATTAAAGCCTTGGTTCACAGAAAAATGTTTCTTCAATTCTAGAATGATTTAAAACACTTTAAACAAAACTCTCTCCTAAAAGTTTGCAGAGGTTTCTTATATTACAAATGAGAAGATTATATATTGTTATTTTATAACTGAAAAGATATATTTACACTCTCATTTGCACATGACCTTATTTTTCTTTTAAGAAGATCCTTGCATAGTCAAGTGATAACAACTGTAGTAATTACAGGCCATGCAAACAAAACTGTGCTGGAATGAGTCCATTCTGGCTTCACCCAGGTGTGTCATTTTCACTGCTGTATGTCAGAGTACTTCAGTAGACTCCAGATTGGATTTGCAAAAATACTGTTTTTTTACTTTTTTTGGTTATGTTTACATAAAAATTTATAAAACAGGACTGCTTGGCTTCATAGTTTCCATAGAAATACAGCCATTTAGGGGAAAAAGTAAAACTGGTGGTAGATATTTATTAAGTGAAACTTCTACCATAAAGTCATCCTGACAGTGTAGTAGCTGGAGGTTGACTCATTCACCATTGCTTCTAATTAATAAACAGGTGTTAAGCACATCTCTGCATTGCACGAGCCTATATGAGATTTCACCAATTGTCTTTTCTTCTTGTTTAAAAGCTAACTTCTCCACCAAACTGAAACTCGTGACATTTGTTTAGAATTGTTTCCTAAGCAGACGTCAGGCTGGTGCCTGGGTGCCTCTGCTCATCGTCAGCAGGGACGGGGCCACCTGGAGCTGCGCTGGGGCTGAGCTGTCCCTTAGTCCCCGCAGCCAGATCCTGGGAGGGATCCACTAGGGGCCCTGGCATCAAAGTCCTTAAAAGAAATGCACTAACCTGGAGAAAACACATGGCATTCAAAGAAAGAAGGTGGACTGTGGTAGTGACTTGTTCTCTGCTCTTTCATATTGAGGATGATTCTGTGTTTTTTACAGTCATGACACCAGTATTTACAGATTTTTGTGAGTGATTTGGGAAGAGCCCAGGGACAGAGTAAATGAAGTATGAGGGAAAACCTCATATATGAGGGACCACCCTTTACGGAAAGGGTAGTCAAGAATTGGAACAGGCTGCCCAGAGAGGTGGTGGCGTCACCATCCCTGGAAGTGTTCAAAAAACGGGTAGATGTGGCACTTTGGGACATGGTTTAGTCTAGTCTACCCTTGATTGGTTTAGAGTGGACTTGGTAGTGTAGGTTAATGGTTGGACTGGATGATCTTGAAGGTCTTTTCCAACCTAAACGATTCTATGATTCTATGATTCTATGAGGCATGGTCCAGGGGAGCAGCATGTGCTAGGTCATGTCTCTGTCAGCCACCTCATAAAAGCAACTACTTGTTTTTCCAGCAGCAGAGGAGAGTGAGATGCAACTGGGAACTTGAAGGAGGAGAAGGAGAGCACAGTGGTTACAACTATTCTTATGCTGAAGTCATGATTTACCTCTATTAATCCAGCTAGGCTACGAGGGTTACTGAGTTAAAGAGGAAGGAAGTGAGGTGCTAGCAGGTGCACTGGAAAGTTAGTTCCATCCAACCAACATTTTCCCTTTCGAGAGCCCTAACCAATGCCAAATCATCCCCATATAAAATCCTTTAACATATGCAACCTTCTTAACTTGCAAACTCAAATTTCTTCCCTATCTAGTCCTAGATTTAATTTGCCTTGTGCTGCCGTGTAGTTCTATTCTAAGTTCTTAAGTAAGGACTTTTTAGGTGTCTGTCTTGATAGTGCTCACTACTACTGCTACTACTAATAATTAATATAATGATGTTGTTATTTTTTTTTATTATTATGGAGACAATGTTTTCTCTCATGATAGAATTTAACACTAACCATTCAAAACCACATGAATGATCTATTTTATCTAACAACAATAAAAGGTATTTTTTCATTAATATGCAGAATTGGTTGCATTTTTGCTACAATAATTACTTACCTAATCTTTCAAAAGTTACAATTTTTAGAAACCACAGCATCACACAGTGTTAGATCAGTTTGCTCATTTTTGTAAAACAGATAATGAGTATTCTTCCTTTGAGTATTCAGTGTAAAGTAATTGTAATTATCTTGTGGTTTTAAGAAATGTCCAGCCACCATAAACAATGTATTTCAGTTTATGAAAGATGTACCATATATGTCAATTTGTGTTTAGTGTGTGCCTATTCCAAGATACCAAAGGAGCTGAAGTAGGTTCATAATGGATGTCGTTGTTTGCTTTAGGTAAAACAAATACATTTTTTTGATCCTGTGTGTATGAACAGAAAATACTGTGTGACAAATCCATAGATAAAAGACGTATGCAGCTGTTTCTCAGTATCTCAAGCATGGTGCAGTGCAAATAACTAATCAATTTTCTTTTAGGTCAGTAACAAGTCATGTATTAATGAGTAAAACCTGTTTCACAGTTACGTGCCATATGAAAATTTATCCTCTGGAAACATAATGTGGTTGCTGGACAACACGCAACCTTTCTGTAGCAGTCAGTGTTCTATTTCCAGTATCATGTTAAGCTATTGATAACCAGCCCAAACACTCAAATATCTTAGGTCATTAAATCAACAAAACTTTTTACAGAAACTCTGTTACTTTATTGATTATAATCTAGAATTCAGAAGATTTCCTTGTACTTCTTACGCAATGAAAAAACAAAAGAGGAAAAGAACAACAGAAAAGGAAACCAACCTCCCCCAAATTATGAGAAGAATATAATTTACTTCTTTTTTCTGCATACCTGTTACTGAGAGGTAACTGTTAAGTGCTACATCAGAATGGAAGGTTCCCTACAGTGAAACTGAGATATATTACTGCTCAATATATTCAAAATCTAATTAGAAAAGCTTGACATCTTTTGTATTTTGAATCACTTTCAATATTACAGTATCTTTACCCAAATAGGTGTTAAGTGTGAATTTTCACTTGGGGAGCACTTATTTCACTATGAAATTATTTTAGGAGTTTGTACCTGCCCTGCATAGATCTTTAAAAAGTACGAAACCTTTTTAATTATTGTCTACATAAAAATCATAATACATTTTTCCTCCTGTGCAGAGTCAACATAAGTATTCTTAATCACAATAAATCATCATCTCTGTATATGTGTCAGTATGTGGGTGTGAGTTCAGGTCTTAGATTTGCTAGAGAAAAATGTGAAAGGTAGTTGGGACTATCTATGCCTATGTTATGTCTACAGTAGCAAGTAAGGCAGACCAATAGAAGCAAGATCTGTAGTATGAAACAGTTGCTGTTCATGCCCACACAACATGCATTTTAATGGAGAGATAAGCTTTAAGCTGTCCTATAGACTGCAGCCCATTTGTGGATGACGTGCATTGGGGACACTCCTTGTTTAGTCTCACCTAAAAGAATTTCAGTTCATGCTCCATGGCAGCTCCATGATGCAAATCAAAGTACAGTAAATAGGGATAATTGGCAATTCAAAAATGCTCACCTAATACAAATTAAAACACAAATGTAGGCACATGTTCTGTGTCTCAAAAGCCATCATCAAGCCATAATCAAAAAGAAAGGAAACAGCTTTGAAAAGGCAACAATATTACCTAAGAAATGGCAGGCCTAAAGGAAAAGTATACCTTTTACAGATACCTGTGTATAAAACCAGTGGAAGAATATGAATGCTGAAACCTGATCAGAAGCCACAAGTTGTAGAAAAAAAGAAGAAAATGGATATCTGTCGATACTAGAACTAACAGAAATTACTATCTTCTTCAGAATATTAAGGAACAAATGGAATTAAAAAGCAACACTCACTGGTTTCTAGATGAAGAAGGTCTGTCAAAAAAGAAGCAGAAATATTCACCAAAGAAATCTGTGTAGGAGCAAAAGGCAACATGGATGTAGCACACTTCATTCCAAAAATGTCCAAGGAAAATATTAAAAAAACAGCCTATATACAAGTTTGTACAAGTAGGACTGGAGGATTTAAGAAAAGACGTAGTGTGCAGAACCATCTGCTGCTGAAACAGTGGATTTACAAATTGAAATTCTCATGAGTCGCATTGGACAAGAGCCCCTTTTCTTCTTCCCACATACTTTTCATTGCAGTTACATGTGTAGCAGCATGATATATGAGGGAAAGAATAATAAAAGAAGCAGGGAGCGAAGCAACTCTGCACAGATGTCTTCTCACTGCCCGTCCCCTGATTACTCCTACAAGCTCTGCTTAGATATTAGAGTATCTATGAATTCATTGGCAAGAATCTGTGCCATCTGATGAAGAAAACTGACTCACCAAAGGAAGACCTTATTTCTTGCTATTTGAATGGGAAATTCCCTCATAGCAGAACATTTATTACCATGTAAACATAATGCAATAAATAACACAGCTAACATAGTCCACTTTATATTTCTTGGGCAATGTGTTTACTGTAATTCACTTGAACACATATAAATCTGTACTAACAGTTTTTTACTAGGTGCTGTGCTTGACTCAGTAGGTGTTAACTTTGATTTAGTAGATTAAATATCTGATTCAACAGGTAATTCACATGTTTCAACCTGTGATGTATCTGGCAGTGTTTATTTTTTCCAAAGGTTGGTTTATCCATTTTAGGATGAACTTTGTCCAGTTCTCCATATGGTGCAATAATTTAAGTGCAAGTTAAACATTTTACCAGGAAGGTATATTATAAAGTGTTCATTTAAATATATTTATACAGCCCTTCTGAATATTAAGCATAAGAACATTTCCTTGTGAAAACTTTTGTTTCTAAGCATTATCCTTCTATTAATATTAGGTTTTGTTCAGTTAGCATCCCGAAATCTCAGAAACAATAAAAGATTTTTTTTTTTGAGATATTTCATACCAAAAGGATGACAAAAAATTAAACGAGAATAAGGGAAAGATTCAGGTTTCAGAATATGATGGTTCAGCTTTGACAAATGGTTTCTTGTTTGTTTTTAATTCTTTTACGTCTTACAGGATAAAGAAACCTTGAAAATAAGGCAGACAGAGGAGATTTGGCATGGAAAAATATGTAGAAGAAAGAGTAAAAGAAGAAATCAAACAGTAATATGATGAGCACTGTTTGAATAGCTGGGGACAGGCTGTGGAAGAACATGTTACAGCATACTTCTGAATTAAATGTTTTGGTAACAGGTAACATTTAAGTTAAGTTTGCAGCAACTATACAATGAATGGGAAACAGAGATGAATACAAAGAAGAACCATAGCATTTCAGACTTGCTTGTGTCACAGCTAACAAACAGCAGATCTTTTAGAAGGTACCCACAAACATCCAAGGAAGAGAAGTTGTTGCACTGTCTGTCATACTACCATCTAGTGGTTCCTACTAAGATTACCACTACGCACAAAAGTAAATGAAATCTTGGCTAGTGGAATGGAGTAGTTCTGAATCTTTCCTGAACTTTTAAGAATAGATTTATCTGGATTTTAATTCTTAAAATCATGAACTCAGGCAAGCAGGAGTTGATGACTAGGATCCTAAATAGGCAGACCGAGCTCCATCATAGTTAGATACATATCTATTTTAATGCTCATCAAGCGCTTAATCCTCTCTACCTGTTTTTCCTTTTGCATGTTAGACTGCTGATGGCAAGACCTAAACCCGTAATGAAAATCATAGGGTTTTATTTTGTTTGACTTTTTAGAGATTTCACTGAAAGCTACCATTTTATGCAACTTGAGTGTCCCATGGTGGCAAATATTCCTTTGTTTGATTGGACTTCTATTGTTTCTCACTTAAAATGATAATTGCAATCCTTCATTGCAGGTGGATAATTTTTCTTTACTTTGCTATTCTTGCTTTATTTTGATTTTTATTATATATATAATGTTTTCTAGGCATAAGTGAAGGTTGGATGGTTCTGGAAAATGCCAGACACAGCACAGAGAGCTACAAAATAATAAATAGATAAGGTAAGGGAAGAATCACTGTTGAACTATTGTAAATGTATTATCAATTTTTAGCCTTCCAAGCTTATCTTAGCTTATTCTAACTTTGCATTTCATAGTCATTGTGCTGAGTACTGGCTGTACCAAGTATGTTTGTATATACATCTGTATGGATTGATAGAATAAATACGTGATTTTTTCATCTCCATCCTTAATTTTTGTAAAATGTAGAAATTAGGATCTGCTAGACAAGGTGATTTCATTTACTGAAATTGATTTTGGATGTTTCTTGCAGTATGCTTTTGAAATAATGGTGCTAAACAACTGTAAATATGATGTTGATGTACATGCTGTTGAACTATGCTGGACCAGGCTAAATTTTACCTTTGTAATGCATGACTTCTTAATGTATGACTAAAGGTATTAGAGGTAAAGAAAGCATGAATATCAATCTGTTTCTGTACTTAAAATGACCCCTGGTTTTATTAGTAATGGAATCTAAGTGACATCATCTTTTGACAGTTGTGATCTTTAACCCAGTTTGATCTAAACCAGACTCCTTTGGAATGATATCATTAAGGTAAATCCCTGAAAGGAGAGCAAACCATTTTAGTATAAACCATTTAAGGGTATTAAGTTACTGGGAATGATTTCACTAATTTTTTTTTCTTATAAAGGACAAACAATTTCAAGATTGCAAGTTAATATCAAGACAACTGAACTTTCCAATTTTTTGCAGTTGAATTAGGTTTAAGCTTCTTAGATACAGTATGTCTTTACATCTTTTAAAACATGGTTCAGAAGTCATAGTTGATTATTTCTTAAGTGAACATTGCAGTACAAACTATATTATTATACCTTATTCTATTAAATGACATTGCACTGAAACAAAACCAAAAAAAAATTGTAACAATATTATGCAAGGAATCTTATCCTTTCCAACCTATCCACTCCCAACCTATCCCATCTGTCCTATGAATTCATGGTTCTTTTCAAGAACTGACCACGCTGGGATTGTTCTTTTCTGTCAGATATTGACTAAGAGTTTTAATGAATTAACCAAGGTCTTTTGTGTATGATGTATCACACAGGATTATTTTAAAAATCAAATATTGATACTAAATGAAGGATAATAAAGTTTTGATTTGACACCAGAAAGGTAATTCCTTATTGTCCAAATTATGCACTTAGGGAATGAAACTTGTGAGCAGATGTGTGATTTGCCTCTGTGACTGATGCAAATTTTTGCCTTTGAGTTTTTCCATTTTAAAAAACCTTTAAAACACTGAATGGAAGTTAAAATAGCAACTAAAACTCTCCCCTTAAAAAAAAAATACACAAATATACATTGAAGAGGTTTGCTGTTACCAAGATGAACATTATCTTTTAGTCAATTGATTAGTTTTGTTAATGTTTTTCCCTGAAAGCAAATTGTGTATGGACAGTGCTATAGTGGTATTAACTTGAGCTTAATCCTGATATTTTTGGTAGCATTACTTTTGTTTTTATCTTCCAGCCAGGTGTTTCCAATAGTTTTGACTGTAAGATAACCCAATAGCTGGTGATTAATGTAGCCATCATAAAGAATATAAACAATCCCGGAACAGAACTCAAAGTTCAAATACGGATGCTAACAGTAATTGCTTTTAACAAGTGCAAGGAAGAAGTGAGAGGAAACCTGGTATTGAATTTTGTGTTGCCAAAGAGAAACTGGCCAGTGATAACAGAAGCATCAGAAACATAGAGTGCAGAGAGGTAGCACTTTGCACAGGAAGTATCATGAAACAGCCCATGTCAGCCCAGTAGTAATTGGGGCTTTGAAGTTTCAAATGTGAGAAGAGATGAACATTCATCTTTAAAGTGTGCTGAGTCTCAGGGATGGCTTTTGGTTAAAGTAGGAATGTGCAGTTATTTGAAACCTGACCCTGAGGTCTCTAAAAAGTTTGGCTTAGGTTGTGCTAGAACTGACCTTGTAAATTTAGACAGCTGCTAGACTACTGCTAGGAGCAAATTATTACAGCAATTGTGATTTTCATGACTAGCATAAAAGCAAAGGGCACCTATTTAAGACCTGTGGGGTCAACTTTCACATTTATTACATTGCAGAGAAGTAGAAGCAGTGAAATCTCGCGAGAATAACGTACCGTGAAAAACTTTGAGATTCTGCATAAAGGTAGAGGAAAAAGAAAAAAAAAACACCTAAGTGTAGGAGGATAGTTCTTTCAAGACATGAGTTATTCTGGTGTAAAAAATATTACTTAAGAATATTTTATTTTAAAAAAAGTCTCATTTACAAACTAGTATTTAGAGAGAATGGACCAAATATTAAAAAATATAAAAAACTTTGAAATTATAACAGATTTTTTATTTGATTGTTTGGCTTATGTTATTAAAATAAGAAATAGTTCAATTACACAGTGAGTCTTTTAGAAGACCAAAATGGGTTTATCAAAATTCAGCTGATTTTCTTTCCAAGTTTGTTATAGCTGAAGACTGGATATGAGACTAAGGTCCAAATCTAGACACGATTTTGTGGTCACTTTGTTTTATGCTGTGTCGATTAGCTGCAGTCTGGTGACTGAAATTCATTATTTGAACTTTGGAATTGTTGTGATTTGATCTACTTTTTAAAGTTATTGGATGATCTGAATCCAGTGGGTTTATTCACATGAAGATATAAAGTTGAGAATTATTTCTTCATGGTAGATTTTAGAATTTCCTGTGGAAGCAAGTTTAATTTTTTTTTCTCTTGATATTTGATAACAAAAACAAAAGTAGTAATAATTACTGTTATGATTTTTAGCCTGTTCACATCTCTACTTAGCACCTGATCATATGCTTTCCTCAGGACACTTAATCTCTCTGATGGACCCAGAATTTAAACACTCATGTACACTCATCTTTCCTTATTCAACTTACTGACACATGACAATTCACTTGCTTACCTGGCTTATCTTCACCTTTGTGACTCAGATGTTCATCAGCAAACAATCTGACTCCTAAAGTTCACTTTAAAGAAAAATCTAAAAATTGGTTTTGTATGTCTGTACCGAGATGTGATGGTTTCACAGAAATGTGGGGAATCCAAAAAGGTGCTTCCTTCCAGAATGTTGAAAGCTAATTTTTATATGAATAACATTGCTATAATTTGGAGCTCTAACTCATGAGCTTCATTGTGCTGGATACTGTAGTCATAAAATGCAGAGCTTACACCCACTGTAGGATGGGTTTGGTCTTGGGTTTTGTCAGTCATTACTTAAAATAAATTGGTGAGCTCCTGTGTGCTGAAACAAACAGAGATTTGAAGAACAAGCCAAATGTCAGAAATGATGACATGAACAAGGAACATGAGTTCCACTAGGAAGAAAAGCAGATGTGTTCACCCTGAACATAGACTTGCTTATTAGATAAATGCCAGAACTGAAGAACATTAATTTAGATATTTCTTAAATACATTCACTAATGGTAAGAATACCATCACAGTGGAAGAGTGCAAGAATGAGCCATCGCTGGCAATTGTAGAGCAGACCTTGCAATACAAGAAATGGACAGGTGAATGAAGGACAGAAGAAAGTGAGGAATGTTAAAGATCACTATTTAATGATGACCATAGGCTCTTCTTTCCCTTCGTACATGCTCAGCAGTC
Organism: Pelecanus crispus; assembly: GCF_030463565.1. Lineage (NCBI taxonomy): Eukaryota > Metazoa > Chordata > Aves > Pelecaniformes > Pelecanidae > Pelecanus > Pelecanus crispus. The sequence continues at coordinate 104,317,203 of NC_134644.1, forward strand.
ATCTCTTCAGCATTTAAGTCCATTAATACAGACAGAAATGTTTTTGTATATTTTATACTGTGATTGTTATTCCCTTGTATCTAAGTAGAGCTGAATAACTCCTTTGGTCTCTATTATGTTTTCTAGAACTGGAAGCATTTCTGTATGTCTGTTCTTAATCCTCTATGGGTTTTCAACAGTCTTTTAAAGTGTGGGTACAGAAATTAAGTTGTCCAGAAGTTATTTCTTTAGTCTATATTCAGTCTAAGGTCACATCACTACATATTAGCATTTTCTTGGTGCATCAAGGAGCTAAATTAAGTCCGGATAGTCTAGTATCTTCTAAAATTTGAAAAACTGGTTTTGCTATCTTCACTGTCAGTCAGGTAGAGTTTTCATTTTTGTGGAATTCACATATTTAGGGAATATACTGAAGAAAGTTTATGGAATTCAGAAGTTTTTGGATGAATTAGTTCACTAACTGTGCTACCAAAAGATTTTGGATGAGTATAGATACCCATCTAGGAACCTCACTTCTCAAGAGGACAAGTTAGCACGTCCAAGAAGCATTTCTTTGCGATGCCATGGTATAATTTTGTTATTGATTCCAAGGGCAGAAATCAATGCTTGTTCATTAGGATTATTCAAGTTGACCCCTACCCAGTGCTGTTTGCTGACTTTTTTCTGTTTAAAAAATATTAAATTTCATTGTGAGGCTTACCCCCTCCCTTCTACTGATGAAGTTATCATTCTAGTCTTTCCTAAGTGTTTTATATTTGTAAGTGACATTAAGTAATATGTATTCATATTCTGCTGTTTCTGACTGGCACTTCACACATAGCCCTTTCACTCTCATCTCAGAAGTGTAACAACATTGTTCACTATATTTTGGTTGTCAGTGCAGATGAAAGTCATTCCTAGCAAAATCTGCCATGGAGCTGGCAGTCAGAGAACAGCTGACATCAAGCACAAGTCCTCATCTGTCAGGGCTATGGCATGGTACTGATTGAAAAACTTTAAGGTATTGCATACCTTCCACCTCTGGTGGAGACACAATGGATATGCCAGCCGACTTCTACCTGACACCTAACACTAATGCTGGTAACTGTAGTGGAATATTCCTGAAATTGAATGCATTTTATTTGTGGTCAATTATTTGCTCTTCTGCATGTGTATAGTATATATACTATGTGTATATATAAAGTGTATATATATAGTATATATATCTTTATAAAACCTTATAAAATGTCAGGCCACTTATTAGCTAAAATAGTGAGCGTAGAAGATATAAAGACAAAAAAATATTAAGTTCATCTCAACTTTATGGACATCAAGCTCTTCTAATGGTTTTGTAAAATGTGTAGATTGAACTTTGTTGTTGCATTTCACTTGGATAGTGTAGAATGGAGCCCAGTCTGTCTTTGGATATTCTGCAGTTTCGGACCCACAAATGGTTTCATTCACATGGATCTAGTTTCCTTCTTTTTATCGAATGTGCTAATCCTGATGAGCAGGTCACAAATGCAAGGCTGTTTTAGACAGGCTTCCTTTATGGTATAGAATATTACTTTCAATTGCCTCCAGTGTTAGATCAGATGTGTTTAGTAGGGCTAAAGTTCTTAAAGATGGAGTGTTTTACTTTTGATTGCAGCTTGCACTGGTCTAACCTGGATGTGCTGATCAAACTAGGAATTTAGGTGGAAGAAGATAGAAGAATGTGTAGTCTGAAAGTAAAAAAAAGTCACTTAGCACTGTTATCAGTTTCAGGAATAATATACATAACCTTTAGATATATAGGACATTAAGTTTTATGTTTACTAGTGACTTGTTTTTCAAAAAATCTTGAAGACTATTGCCTAAATAGAACCTTCATAAATATGGGAGACTCCCTTTGTACGCACACTCATTGAATTATTCTATTTTTGTAGTACTTCCATGTATAGCCTTAGTGTTAGTGGCAGTGAAGAGAAAGACAGGTGTAGAAATAAAAGTTTTGACGAGATGATACAGGAAGTGTGCCACCTCTGGGCTGAAATAGCATTCAGCAGATGAAGAGCAAGAGCAGCCACATCTTGTCACTGCAAGCTTTGGTGGGATATATTTTCTAAGGTGGAAAGAGTAATTTTCTCCTGTTGAGGAATGGATGTTAAAGGGTGAGTCAGAAGAGCAATGAGAAAAGAAATACCAAAAAAGCACAAACCAAAAAATGTTTCTCCTTTCTAGGAGAAATACTGCCTAAAACTTGGAGAAACCCATATAAAATAGTCACTTCGTCTTGAACAGTAAGGTGGGTCTAGCAGGGAAGAACCTGGGTGTAGCCTGGGAGCAAGCTCTGTGGCCTGCCCCTGCAATTACCCCCTGTTCCCTACCTGCTCCTTTCAGCATGGCCTGGAGAGCATGTTCTTGTGCTACATATCTAACCCCAAAATTAAGTAAGCCAACAGTGGGCTTCCTGCTTGGACCACTCAGGTCAGACTTCTCCCACATAGGGAGTGCAGTTGTCTGGCATTGCAGTTCTTCTGGTTTGGAGCTCCTCTGCTTCCCTTGCTTCCCTTTCATCTGACTTTGATTCAGGATTCCCTGAAGGACTGTATCCTAATTCCAATAGCACCTCACCTGCCCTTGCACTTTGGTCCTTCGCAGGGAGCTTCATGGCAATCTCTACAGCTATTTTAATTTCCATATTTTCCTGCTTTCCTGCATCCTAAAATGGAGCCAAGCATTGTTCACTTCTCTTTTTCTGGGCAGCCAAGGGGCTGGCGTTGGCATCTGGGAAATACGTCTGAGACAACTTTTTGAGAAGTGACTTTTGAGCATGACATGAAGTCAAATGCTATCTCACCAGGCTGAGAAGGAAGCTAATGAGCTGTGCTAGTAAAATGTGTGAGAGGAAAGGGGTGACCCCTTCAAGGACCAGGACAGCATGACGCCTAGGTAAACACGTAGGAGCATTTCAGGTGAGGAAAGACATTTCTGTGGGCTGGGTGAAGAGACAGAGAGGGAATTTATTAGCCTGGATCTTCTAATAATTTCTGAAAAGTGTTTTTCTGTTGGAATTTCTATTTCTTGTTCCATTTGATATCCACAGTTCTAGTCTTATATTAAGAGAGGAATTTCTGTGTCTCCTCATTTCTGAAAACTAGCTCCAAAATAAGTTCCCAAGCAGTTTTGAACTGTCCCACTTTGACTGATACTACTTTTCCATTGGAGTAATCACCATGCTGTCCAATAACACATTAGTCCTTTACTCTTAATTTTAGTAATGTCAGGGTCTAGTTACAATTTATGCATCTTCTCAACATTAGGCAAATGTTGTGTGTGTGTGTGAGCATATTGACTAAACTGCCTTCAGTAGACAGTAGCCAATGATTCCTACAGAGAATACAGAAATGGAAATATCATGACTAAACTGTACATATACAGCAACACCATAGTGTCACTTGTCTACTAATTGTTTCTTTCATCACTCATTGCTTACTAATGTATTTTTCCATCTTTTACCCTTGATTGTCTTGACTAATCTTAATTCATTTTAGGAAGATGGAAATTACAAATGATCAGGAACAGGCAGGAAAAGCACCCATATCAAAATATTTGCAGTGAGTGCATGAAGCATCTGACATCTCTCAGAATGGTTGACTGTAATACTATAAGATGGTTACTGTAATGATAATACGGCTGGTAAGATAAAAAAGTCACTTTGGGAAAAACAACATGTGTCAGTATATCATTGAAGCATTTTGTAAGTCTTTTTCAGATATCCAGGACAGTTCTAAATAATCTTGATTATTCTATCATATATTTTGCACATTTATAACTTGTGATATGCATTTTCCTACATATTGAGGAATAGCTTTGTTGTTATGCCAGGTAACCTATATATGACCCCCTTCCCCATCAATTATTAATACTAATTTAAAGAAATATTATGCGTTACAGTTTTGCTATTTATACAACACCTGAAAGCACGTTTACATTGCTCCATTTCAAAAGAAACTCACTGTACTGTGAAATACTTGAGGTTGACTCAAGTCCAGTCAGGGCTCACATCATTAAATAAATATCAAAGCAAACAACTGAGTTTTGTCTTTGATTGGGGAACTTCAAGGAATAAATATGCCAGTATACTGTAGTCCTGCCATAACTTTACCATGATTGCTTGTATGCTTATGAAATGAAGCAGTCTATTAGTACAAAGTAAATGTTAAAAATGCAAACCAATATTTATCTCTATCATTAGCCAAGCTGTTTCTTTTCCAAACTAAACATGTTTACAATTGTATCTGCCTGCTGTGACTGATAGTCATTGATAGTACATTTGCTAAAGTGCCTCAAAAGTTTTCCATGGATATTGACTTTACAGCCTCCTGCATACAGAGCAACCATAACATAAGCTACCTGTGAAAAAGGAATTAAGAGATTATTTGCGAGAAATTGCATTCTAGCAATCTGAATACTACTAAACTTTTTAAAAGGCAAGTTTGCATGTATTTATTGAAAGAAAAAATTGTATTGGATTTCCATCACAAAAAAGAAATGGTAGCCCAATGGCCTAATTTTTAAGCTGCAAACAGCTTCGTACTAATTAAGCTTATTCAATTTTGCTGCCACGTAGAACTTTAGTACAGGTCTGGGGGGATTAAACTGGTAGTGTTGTACTAATGACCCACAAGTTTGCACAGAAATCTGGGACAAATCTGCTACGTTATGTTCCACGGTTAAAGGACGTCGCCTGAAATTTGGAATGCATAAGTTTGTTCCAAAATGGCTTACAATGTTTTTTTTCTCTGAATAGTGCTGTTGCCCTTTAACACCTCATTTTGTTTTGCTAACTAGAAAAGCTTCTGATTGCATCCCTTTTGGTGGTTTGCAATGCTCATTGAGAAGCTGAGGAAAATATTCTTATTGTCCATTTAAATTTTTAAGAAGAATGTGAAAGTTGCCATAGAAAGGATGGAAAATGTACTGTTTCATAAAGCAAAGAGTCCCGAAACAGGAAAACTGAGTAAAAGGGGAGAACTGGGCGCCTCAGGAATGTCAGTGTTTTTTCCTGACTTTGCTGGAAGCTGCTTTGACAGGTTCAGATGTTGATTACGACCTTGGTCAGAACTGTCAAGCCACCTTTTTTTTTCAGACTTTGAGTTAAGTACATGTTTATAAAGTAAAAAAATAAAGTGTTTTTGGATAGTCTGAATAAAAATCAATTACGTTCTCAAAGTTCTGTTTACATACTTTTCCTGTTAGTATAAACTTTCCAGTTCAGTTTGTTGCTATGAATATTATCTTTAGCAGTCTTGTAGAACGCTTGAATATATTAGTTAGATTGTTCTGAATATGAGTTTTCACTAACAAAAAAGTACTCCAAAAGTGTAAGAAAAAGGGAAAACTACTATGATTCAGACAGCTTTATAAGTCAATTGCAACTATTCTAACAGCAGCTCCTGAGAAACTTCTTTGAATTCTTTTGATACAATATCCTGACATTAGAAAATCTGTCATTGTGATATATCTTGAAGTGTGGAGTAAAATATAGTACAGGCTGCTTGCATGGTATGAAAAGTTTCAGTTTTATGACTATACTGTTATTCAGCCTTTCATCTGCAGTGCAGATCAACATTTCTGAATTTATTACATGCAGCTGTCTGAACTCTAGCTGCTCAGTGGGGAAAAACAACACTTGAACATAGGAAACTGGAACTCCAGTTCTGGCAGGTTTTATTCTAAGTAATCAGAAAATATCGTAATCTTGTTTGAGAAGGATGAGGTAAACCAAAATGAAGCAAAATGAAAAAACAAACAAACAAACCAACCACCCATGGTTTTTTTCCCTTCTATAAAATTAACAGTACAGGTATTTTTTTTTCTCCCCTGGAAATACTTTGGTTTTGCATGATTTCGGTTCTCAGCTGCATGATCTTATGCTCCATGATCTTATTTTTTATTGCTTTCCCATGAATGTCTGAAAATCATCTGAAAAGCTGGCATTGCCATCTTCTATTTTTCAGCTGTTCTTGAAAAGGTACCAGGATTAAGAAAGGCATAAATTAGGTAATTACAGTCAGAAGTATAATCTTCTGCTTTAGTTTATTCTCCAAACTTCTATGTGTTTCTGTCAGGTTGGTTAAAATACCCTAGATAGCTTACGATCTACATAGACAAAACAGGCAGTGGTGTAAAGGATAAGGATGTTGCGTAGAAACAAAAGCAAAAAGTTGTTAATTCATGAACTTAGTAAGAATGTTGGATGAGAATAAAAAGGCAGAGGTGCAGCAGGAGCAAAAAAGGGAAGACGAGCCAGAATCAACAACTGAACTACAAATAGTGAAAACGAGCAGCTTCTAAAGCAGAGCCTGCTGAATCACTTGTATCAAGAGATGCCTTTGCACCTAGATCTTTTCCTTCTGCTGTTATACTGGCTTCAGCTCTTAACGGAAAGCAGAGTTTTTGTGTTCTTGGTAAAATGTCATTCCAGGACTGTCTTTCTTCCGCAGCCTGTATAAATGGGGAAGAGCACAAGAGACAGAGCATAACATGAATCTCTAAGAAGGAAGGCGGTTTGGATGGCAGGGACATTTGCTTCAGGCTGCCTCTGTTTAGTCCATCATGAACAATATTTCTTGATGCTAGATTTTTCCTATTAAAGAAAATGGTTGTTTGCCTATCTGTCCCTCCACACAGATATGATGCCAATCATCCAATATGAGAGGCTTTATATATGATACATTTTTTCAGAGGTCCCTTTGTAGTCCTCTTTTTGAGGGCTTTCCTTTTCATTCCTTACATCTGGACTCTAACAACCCACTTCGGTATTATTTTTATTAACACTTGCTATGTATTCAGTCCCATAACTTAAATGGTTCTTCTTATTCCCCTCCTTCTTCTTTCACTGAATGTTCTGTTTTTGACAAGAGTATAGCAAATTTGTGCCTTCTCTTTTCTTCCAGATGACCCTGGTGTTCTTTCTCCATCACAATAGATTAATCTACCATGCCTTCCTTCTAGGTCCAGATTTCTCTTCCCTGTCTTTGCATGATATCTCTCTTCTTCACATACAACATACAGATTATATCCGGGTAATGAATCTTATATATTTTTGAACAGTAACACTAAAATATCCCTTCTTTGCTGCTGCTGCCTGCACTGTCATGGAGTGGTTTCCTGCCTAATTACTAATCTTTTTTTTTTCAGGTGTAAATTATCATTCCTGTCTGAAATATTACTTCCATACTTATCTCTCTCTTCTGGTACTCACATTACACTTTGCAAAGTGTAATGCACCTGTCATGTCTTTCCACATCAAATCCAGATGTCATCATGGTAAGGACTCTGTAATTTAATTCTGTCTTCTCTTTCCACTGTTCATCTAAGCACCATCATAAGGTCCTTCATTATCCATTTCAAACATTAAAACACCATTTCCACTTTTAAATTTCCCATTAAACTCCACCTCTTTCACATTCTGTAACAACATATAATTAATTATAATTCTGACATTTAGTATATTAGATGAGGATTTCTGCAAACTAAAACATGGCATAGTTATATATTCATTACATGCAGAAATACTGTGACTTAAATATGTGTAAAAATAAGATATTAGGCTATATGTGAAATCCCATTGGTGGTATGTTTAAGTACATTTTATCTTTTTGATTTAAGTGTTGTCTATAAATCCTAGCAGACTATTTTATAAACGTGGTTTGATTTCCCTCTAAAATAGAACAAATCAAGGTTTGTTTTCTTTCTTCAGAAATACAAAACTAGTCTAAAAGTTTCAGAAATTGCTACCTGCATCTTTATTTTGAATGTGAATGTTTCTTCATTTTTTGCATGCATCATCTTTTCAATGACTTTCTCAGGGACTAGCTAATAATCTAACACAGAAGATGTCCAGCTTTGTTTAATTCACATTTTTGCAGTCAGCTTACAAGTCACAGTGCCCTTAGCCTATGAACAGGAATCAAGAATGCTAAGTGCTGAACACGTATGAAATATAATCCCAGGAGCCCAGATATGTCCGCCCTAGGAAAAGGTGACCCTCTTTTGCAGTTTAAATAGTGATTCCTGAATTTGTATCCTGCATAATTTCCTGCAGTTTTTTTTTTTTTTTTAAAAAAAGAACAGATAAAATATACTGTTGTCTTACCTCTTTATTGCACTTTTCTGTTTGTTGGTGGAAGGAGAGCCAGATGAATTTATATGGACATCACCAGACTTGAACAGGGTTAATCTACTTAGGCTCAGGTGAGTTCATTTTAGTCTTGATTCACTTCATTGTACATCTATAATGGTTATTAACAAGCTTAAGGACCTTTGGGAGCTTATGGATAACAATACAGCACCATGGAAGGTGAGAAATCATTATCCTAATAAGGTTGGTGTAATAATTTGCAGTCACACACAGTTTCCGTACTAATCCTTGGGGTTGGGATAGGTCACTAGGTCTGTAAACCTTTCATCAACTTTATACATTTTTTTCTCTTGCTCTTTAATTAATGAATATATAGTAACATAAAAGTAGGTGTAAAGAGTTTAACATATAAGTTTTTTTCATGCATCACTGGCAAATTTTACTGGCTGTATGTGTATATTCATTTTAAATACAAGGCTTTTTTTTTTTTTTTTTTTTTTTTATGGTCATATTTATTCACTGTCTATCCCATAATAATTGATGCATAATGTTTAAGAATGGGAAAAAGCTCCACTGACAAACTTAAAATTAATGATAATTTTGGATCATATTTCTTAGCATATTTATTTAGTTCAAACTTTTAAATGTATTTGGATAATAACAGGTGTCAGAACAATTCTATATGTAAAACAGATGTTTACTCCGTAAAAAATATTTTAAATTGTAACTCCTAATGTTGAAAATAAAGCCATATATTAATTTTATAGTAAGTTGTGATTATCTAGTATTCAAAACACACATGTATTCAATACCATGTTTCTCCACTTTTTTTCAAATAATAGGTCACAGTAAGAGGATATTGTATGCTTTCTAAGACAGCAGAGGTTCTGTAAGGTTGAAATTCTGAGAGTGAGTTTTCATCTTTGTATCTGTCATACAGACAGCAACACCAGCTTCATGTACTTTCATAATGTTAAATTTTGTAATGATAAACATTTACTTTTTTCCAGATTTATGCTAGTCTCCTCCTCTAAATAAGCATGTGCAATTCCTTTTAGTCTGAGCAGGAGTTGCATGAAACATGAATTAGTAAAATAATCAGCAGGTGTTTTATAGTCAGTAACTTCTGGAAGGCAGGGAAGTTGTAAGAGCTATACATTTCTGCTATTTTCATCCTTTTGGCAAATTTTAACAAATGGGACCCATTACTCAGTCTGAAACAACATGATATGGGGAGGTAGCATCTAAGACTGTATCCAAAGCAGCCAAAATGTTGAGAAAGGAACTATCCAGAGCTACTTAGGAAGTTGAAGCACAACCTGAGCAAACCCACTAGGACTCTTGGGCTCACAGCCCACTCCTTTTCAGAAGAAATTAATGTGGTCCACTCATTTCTTCCTCACTCAGAGTGTGGAAGAGGTCAGAAGTAGTTGCCCTTCCCATCTTTTATGGTGCAGTTTAGTGGTTAGAAATTTGCAAAGGAAGACCAGAATCAATGTCCTACTCTGCCTAAGTGGTCCAAACCAGCTGTTTCATATCATGGTTCTCTGGAAAGTGTCTTTTAGCTCCTTCTACAGTGGAGCTGTAGGGAAGCTGGAGACAGATGTGTTACTCTCCTTTTGAGGCTGTATCCTAAATTAACAAAGAAGTCAGGGGTCAGAAAAAGAATATGCAAGAGAGGAGAACCACCCAGTAATAATTAGGATATGCAGGAAAGAGAGGAAGCGAAATAATGAGGTTCCTAAATTTTGGTGCTAGCTCTCAAAATGGAATTTTATGTCGGATAAAATATGCTGTATCAAAGAGAATGCAGACATTTCTCAGAAGTTTCCAGAATCTTATAAATTGCTACTAGTAGGCAACAAAAATTTTGCCTAGAGAAAGCCACACAGCTTTTCATGGAGATAATCACGCATTATAGCCTCTGCCCTCTCATATGATTGGACCTATGCCAGGATGCTGTCCAAAATGAAGATATTCCCTACCATTGTAATGGATGCATATTTGATTAGTCAAAGGGACATGCTATCAGCCTATAGTGATATGACCTGATGCATATGCAGTCTTCTATTACCTAATCAGACATGATTTTGTCATATGGAGATGCCTGAATTTTGTATGATCAGACATGCAGTTAGGAAATAAGGTACAAGACTGAAGGCTGTCATTGATCAAGAGTGTTTGGGTATCATTTCCAACTCAGTCTTTCATTGAGTACAACCCTTTATAATTATTTGTATGCTAATACACTTTTTAGGCTGCTTGGCAGCAACTAGACAATCTGAACTGAGGCAAAGTTTTGCACCTTATTTTCAAAAAGGAAGCCAACAATTTCTGGTGAAGAAACAGTAACATGCTGCCTTTGGGGGCTGGTGTGTGTAGCATAATCTATTGTTTCACTAGAAATTAGAAACCATGGGTATCTCTCCTGGCTACACTCCAGTGGAATGTGTTAGTTTGGACAAATCACTTAGCTTCCGTGTGCTTCACTTACTCCATCTGTAAAATGGAGATAATTATGGTATATGCTTCTGAAGGATGTTACAGTACTTAATTAGTGAATTTTTAATTCCTTGGAGGTCTTCAGAGGAAAGATATTATATGTTAAATATGTCTAAAGCATATTCAAATGATTTAAAAATTATTATAATAATTCCCTATTTAAAACTTTTTTTTTCTTTGAAGTTATTGAGCTTTGGGACAAAGAATGAGAGCTTCTTAAGAATGTATGAAAAAGTATTTTTACCTGTTTCCCAAATGCTTGTTGGTCAGCTGAGTACTTGAAAGGCTTTCTTCATCCACTGTAACAAAGAGAAGGCTAAGTAAGGTTATAATGGCTTATATCTTCCAATATGTTGTGGAAAAATATTAGAGAGGGGGGAAAACCAACTAATGCCAAAGAACAATGCTTGCATAATAACCAAAGGCTATGAACTGGCCATGAATTAATGTAGACCAAAAACTGAAAGCAGGTTTCTTAGCATAATCAAGTTCTCAAACGAATGGGATTTGAACCAATGTTAGCAAAAATCTTAACTAAAAAAATTTTAGATGATGATCAGGGCAGTAACTGAAAAGTGTTATACATTGCAGTGGCTGAAGTAATAGGAGACTATACTCAAACCCTTAGAAACTACAGGTTACTACCAGCTGAGTAAGTTTTGCAGTATATAGCAAATAGAAATGTGTCACTATGTCATGGTCACAGAGGCAGAGCAGCAGCCCCTAGACAGGCTAGTCACATCTCTGTTATGCGTATGAAACCTGTATCAAGCCATTCTGTCAGATCTGATATACGGCAAGGAAATAGTGCCACATGAAGGAAGCTGTTCATACTGCTCTGTGATATTCAGAAAAAGATGATCATGTTTTATCAGCTGTAAGTTCCTCACGACATTCACTTTCTGCCCAAGACATAGGTAACATTGCAGATTTTAATCTTAGGACTGAACAAATGAAAGAATCAACTGCATTTTTCAACTACTGAAGTGATAATTAAACTGTGTAATATAGAGTGCAATTAGAATAATAACCCATACAGTCATACATTGATCTAAGTGCTTGACATGGGTAGAATTAACTCTCCCTCAGCACCCTCTTCTCAGTAGCTCACTTGTGGCATCTGTTTCAGATTCAACCTGGTTTTAAGTTGAGTAGATGTAACAAATAGCTAACAATGTTTGCTAAACTGTGAGAAATTAAATTTCTCCTTTGATTTTCTTTGATAAATTAATAATATAGATACATGGTAGATCTAGTTCTCACCTTTGATGCAACACCATATACTTCATTAATGAAAAAAAATATTATAAATGTTGATTAAAATATAAGAAACAAACTAACTGAAACATTCTGTAACAAATGCTTTCAATATGACAACATATTGTCAATGATTGTGTGTACATTTGCATTTTGGTTGAGAACAACACTGCAGCTTGGAAGCAAATTCCCTGGCCAAAGCATTCGCTGTAGCTTGATTTGGATTGTAGAGTGGTTTCACTGCATGCAACTGGATTTTTTTCAGAGGAAAAAAAGTTCTGGTCTTGCTGCACACCAAATGCAACTCCAACACCCAATAAAGACATAAACATCCATACCTATGACTTGTCCTTCAGCTAGCTAAGAACCACTTACATGGTGAGGATACTCAGTGCAGAGAACCAAATTAAACTGAGCACGTAGTAAGACTCTGACCAAAATACCATTTAGATGTAGGAGCCACAGCAGCAACTAGTTTGATCTGCTGACTCCTCCTATTGCACAAAATCACTTGTCAGCATAGACATGGCCAATATTATCCTGACCACAAATAATTTTTCACATCATTCACTTATTTTAACTTGATATGTGATTTTACATATATACAAACACACACACACATATGCAAGCATGTATATATGAAAATATGTCCTGCATGCTTTAAGGTAGAACCATCTGGAATTTTTTTGAATAAAAATATACAGGAAAAAAGTTTTGAAGTTTGGTTCTCACATCAGTGACAACACTGTTAGAGTTAAAGTTTAAAGTTCTTATTCATAAACTGCAACTTAGGCAAAAAAGTGCAGTCACACGACGTTGTCCAAGATTCTCATCAGCTGGAAACTTCTATAAAATGGATTACAGAAGTAAATTACTGATGAGTGGTAAACCGGCATGTATTCAACTGGTGTGTACCAGGACGTTGATTTACCATGACCCTATGAACACTAAGGACATTCCAGAGGACTGGAAGAAAGGTAATACCATGCCAATGCTTAAAAAGACTAAATGAGCCAACCCACATAATTATAGGGCTGTCAGCATGACATCGATCCCAGGCAAAATAATAGAGTGACTGATACGGGACTCTGTTACCAAAGAATTAAAGGGGAAAAATAGAATGGATGCCAATCAACATAAGCATATGGAAAGTAGATCCTGTCAAAATAACTTTTGTGTAAGATTACCACTTTGGCTGCAAAATGGAATTGTGTTGATACAAGGTACCTATGTGTTTTACAGACATGTATATATGACATGTATATAGTTACATACAACATTTTGGTTCAAAAAATAGTGATTCAGAATTAACATGGTACACAGTGAAAGATGTTATCTTACAGATACTGACATGTAAACACAGAGTTATCAATGAATGTGTGAGCTTTGAGCTGAGGGATTTTTTTCATTGTTTTAATTATTTAATACTTTTTATCAGTGACCAGAAACAAAAGTGTTGAGAATTGCTGTATTTCTGCCATTTCCAGTGGTGGAAAAGTTTGGCGAGATAGCTAATGAACAGGGTAGGTTATTGCAGCAGAATGGTCTGTTTGTCTTGGTTATGTGAGTGCAAGCAAATCACGGGATTTATTGTGGTCAGTTAATGAGTAGAACACCAAGGACCTATGACAGGGTTATACATTTGGTTGCTCTCATCACATCCAGGCCACAAGGAACAATGGGGTTGATTTTTATTTTCCAGACATTTACAAGGAATGGGATGAACCGGGGCCTTGGAATCAGTGAAGCTATGCTCACTGACTACCAGAAGCCAACCCAGGAGACACTGTTACAGTCTGCATACTTTTCTACAGCCAGAACCTGCTGGCAACCTCTCCCATTCCCATCCTCTATGACAGGGCTCTTCAAGTGATATTTTATCACTCACAGCTTTCCATCATGGCATCCCTGCTTTGGCCCCCAGAAGTCCTAGCACTTTTTTGTTCCTTGTCCCCTTAGAGTGTCCCATAAGTGACATTTTGGAGTTTCCTGTGACAGCAAGGAGCAGAACTCAGTTTCTCAGAAGCTACCTTTGTATTGCATGCTCTTAACACTAAAGACCATAACTACATTCAAAGTCTTGGAGGAAAATGGGGAGAACTTGAGTTCTGTGGGGCTCTACAGACAAAACACAAGGGATTGCACAGTGCCTATACATTAAGTATGACTCTTGAGTTAGTCAAGTAAGTTCTTCACACAGTCTCCCGGGAGAGTTAGTTCCCTTACAGCGGGATCTGGAAGAAACAGAATACTAAGTTTTCAGCATGTGAAACACAGAAATCCCTGAAAAACAGTACTTTACAAATAATTGACTGTGGGAAGCATCCTCCTTTACTTTCCTTGTTAACCTCTATCTGAACATTTTAATTTTCTGTGGCTACAGGCAACAGAAGAGTGTCTCACAGGCTGCATGCAGCCACTGAGTTAGAAATAAAGCAACTTCAATTTTTTTTATTCTTAAGTAAGATAATATTGGAGGTATATTGAGCCTTACCTCATAACTTCTTGGCTTATTCCACAAAGCACACAGACATTTGATAAAGGAAAGAGCAAGTTAGTAGTTTTTAGAGGAAGTCGGTGCTGCTGCTGTTTTCAATTAGTGACACAAAATTTAGAAAATATAAAATTTAGGTTCAGGTTTGCTTGGGCATGTGGACCAGATTCTCAACTGATGTAAAGCAACATAATTTTCTATAGTTACAGTTGAACTACTTTCTTTAATATCACATAAGAATCTGGCAGCTATTATTTATTTTAACTTTCAGTATGACATGAAACTGCTCTGAGATATTTCTCTCTTTTCTCATTCAACCATAAGCCAACATCCAGAGTACAAATGTTTTGTGATAAATTTTTCCTACCACTGGAATTTAGACTAGATACAAATGCAATTTAGCTGGTACTTTATTTTACAGCTCAGGGGATTTGTTGGATACTACTATGGGCAAAAGCATTTAGTTTAGATATTGACACCAGCAGCACTGTCATCTGGCAAACACTGTAGCACATATAATACTTAGGAGAATTACATTTGGTAAATAAAAAAGAAGTGTAAGTGTAAAATATGTTGATTGCAGTATAGACTGATATTTTAAACAATCACAGATGGTGATGTACTAGCTGGTTATTGACAGCAATATCAGCTTTAGAAAGGGTTTTGACAGGTCTCATCGTACAATGATTAATTACTGCAAGGCACTCCAATTTCCTCTCTTGTTCAGCTCATGGCTCAGGGTAAAATCTGTTGCTCTTATTACAGTCTACAACACAGGAAATATCTTCTCACTGCTGTATCCAAGGACCAATCAAAAGTGCAAAAGTCAGTCAAATAAGACCCACAGTCAATGCTAGAAAGACTTTTCCTCAAGGGATCAAGGAAGGAAGGAAGTTTATGTGGCTTTGCTCTCTGTGTTTTAATCTGTTTTAAATGACCAATGGGTAGGACAGATGAATAGATTTTCTGAGGAGAGCAGGTGGGTGCTAGTCAAGCCAGTTCTCAAATTATGTATAAAAAGATATAGGTGAAAAAGTAATTGTGAGAGGAAGCAAAGGATATTAGTGCTCATGCTTCAATTGTACACAATTTCCACTGAAAAAGAGCGAGAAGGACAATAATGGAAACAAACAGGATCTACCTATTTTCCTGAGACTGTTCTTAAAGAAGAGACATTGCCTATTTGAAGGATTGTTCCTATGCTCCTGGTGTTGAATACACAGCAATATTGGATGTAAACTGGTCATTGAGATTTCCTAGAAATGGACAGGGTTCAGTCCTGCCTGATAAGTGTTAGGGAAAATATTCAGCAAGTAGCTGTTTTCAAGAAGGGATACAGCGGTTTTTAATAATGCAAAGGAGATGTTATGTTGCCAGATACTGAATGTGTTTAATGTCTAAAAGTTCTTCCTTGCGTGACCTGAAACAATAGGAAGCATGTATGAGGGGTGAGCTGCCTTACAGTGCAGAATTCTGTTTAAGATTTTCAGGCTAGCTCCAGAAGAGGTGGTAGATCTAGACATCTGTACAATGCTGAACAGAAATTATACTCTGGGTCCTGGAAGCCACAGAGACACGTCATTGCTGCATTGCATTATGCTTTGGCTAGTATAGTTATGCTGACGTGGCTATGCTGCTTCCAGTCTTAGCCTTATCCTGAGCTGGCTTAGATCTCTGCCCTATAGTGCAATCTTACCCACAGTCTTCATCTTTACCCCAATCTAGAGATGTTGATGTTTCAAATATACCATCTGTTGTATCTGCAAAACAGGATGGGAACTCTCAGGCATATGTCCAGCTATAATTATCAAGCTGTACTCTGAGGTGGGCATCCTCTTTATTTTTCCTGGCCTTGTTCATATCAGACATTGACCACAACTAGACAGGATAATAGGTCACGAAGAACTGTACTTCGAGTTAGCAAAGACAAACTGCTTGCTTTGGTTCCTGGTGGCTGTGGTTTGCTTCAAGGTTGAGGATTGGGCTGATTGTCTGATGAGGGTCAAACCTGCTTTAGATTGACAATGATCTAGATGCTGGTGTGGGGGGGGTGTGGGGGTGTGGGGGGGGTGTGCTTAGGGGAAAGGTGTTTTCAACTTCCTCTGCAACATAGGATATGGTTCAGCTTTTGGGAATCATCAGGGCAGCTCTCACTTCGTCAGTTTTCTAACATCAAAGGATCCATTGGCATTACTAATGCCTTGATCTCCTCTTCTCTGTCTGCAGCACAGAGTTCATTCTGAAAATCTTTGGTCTAATTAAAACCTTAGGAGTTGTATGAAACTGAGTGATATATAAGGTTTATAGTATAAAAAAGGGAGAAGACCACATGGTCATCAGGTTTGGTGGTTTGGTGATTTTTTCTGGCATTATGTTCTACAGGTCTTTGTTTTCTCCCCATGGAACAAAGTGAGGTAAGAATATTATAGATATCCAAGAGCTTTAAAGCTATAAGGAAGCCTGCCTTGAATTCATTTTAAAAACTTGATAGTTCTGAGGAGTTTTTAACTTTACCTGGGTGTAGGTGGCTTACTCATTATACTTCTTCAGCATATTTTCTGCTTGGAACAGTATGCTTTTTGCTTTTTACCCTTGTATCTCAGTTTGGTAAAGCAACTCGTGAGAAACCTCCTGATTACTTTGGCAGGTTTCTTTAGTGTGGAAGTGGTCAGTGAATGGTTGTGGGGATAGATATGAGGCCTGAATCTTCACTAACCTAAGTGCTATTCACTGATGAAAGGTGAAACAGCTTGTTGTGGTTTAGACCCTGTTGGGAACCAAGCACCACACAGCTGCTCACTCACCCGTGCACCCCGGTGGGATGGGGGACAAAATCGGAATGGCAAAAGTAAGAAAACTCGTGGGTTGAGATAAGAACAGTTTAATAATTGAAATAAAATAACAATGACAACAATAATAATAATAGTAATAAAAACTGTAATGAAAAGAACAACAAGAGAGAGAGAAACAAAACCCAGGAGAAAAAAAAAAAAAAGTGATGCAACCGCTCACCACGTGATGACAAACGCCCAGCCAGTTCCCAAGCAATGATCGCTGCCCTCCGGCCAACTCCCCACAGCTTATATACTGAGCATGATGTCATATGGTATGGAATAGCTCTTTGGTCATTTTGGATCAACTATTCTGGCTGTGCCCCCTCCCAGTTTCTTGTGCACCTGGCAGAGCATAGGAAGCTGAAAAAGTCCTTGACTAGCATAAGCAGTACTTAGCAACAACTAAACCATCAGTGTGTTATCAACATTCTTCTCCTACTAAATCCAAAACACAGCACTATGCCTGCTACTAGGAAGAAAATTAACTTTATCCCAGCCAGAACCAGGACACAGCCTTAGTTTAGTGTTGCCTTTTAGAGCTGATTACCACTGTCGAACAATGAGTGTGATCACGTTGCATCAGTAAAACAGATAGACAGTAGTTTGACATGTCTTAACTGCCAAGAGTATGGCAGCACCCCACAAAATTGCTTCATCCAATTGCACAGTTGATGTACTTATGAAGAGATGGAAGAGCAGGGAGGCAGGTGTTGTCACCAGTACAGTCTTTTGCTTGGTGTGATTTATTTCTAACCCATAAATAAGAGTACACAACCAGGAGCCACTAAAGAGAAAAAACTAACCTTAGAAATAGATGGATAATTTCCCACCATTGAAGGGAAATGAAGAGACCAGGGAAAAAAATCAGATTAACAAAAATAGTGTAAAAAGGGAACAATTTTTGAATGGAAAGAACAACAAAGGATCAAATCAGTTCCCATAGAAAAGAGATGTCTGAACTCTGGATATTTGCCATTTTTCTAGAATGGAGTGCCTTGGGTGACAAAAATCTTGCTTTTTTTTAACACTTAGGAACATCATAGTTTTAACATAGTCCTTCTTACTCAGGCCCTGACCTGTTAGGCCCCGCAGAAGTGCAGTAGTGGCTGACACACTTCCTTTGAACAAGACTAGAAGAAGATTTTTTTCCCCTGTCTTCTATATGCTGTCCGTAATACAATAGCTTATACTGAGCATGTCAGAAAGCACTTTAATGTACCAAAGGAAATGCAATCCTGTGATTCCCAGAGGAATGTTATAAACATGACTCTATAGATTCTTTGGGGAGAAAGTTGAACTCAGTACTATTCCAGGGCAACCTTGTCCATGGCATTAGAAAAAAATCAATAATCCTTGGGTGGGGGTACAAAGAGGAATACAGGGTGATTTACCACATTTCTAAAGAAGGGGTATTTGAAATCTTTTTTTTCCTCAAGTCTAAGGTTGGCAATATTTCTCTCTCTTTAAATAAGCTCTGACTGTGGCAGACCATGGTACAGCTAGTATGCTTATTAGGTGATTTGGTATTTGAAGACAATCTGTGACATATTCCCATTGGTTAAGAATTTAACGTAGAGGAAAGGTAAAAGAAGGAACTGGGCAATGTAGTTGAACTGTGATCAGGGAATGCTGGCTAATTTTGTGTTGTCTATACCCATTCCTGCTGAAACCATCCAGTGCATCTCAGAAGTGTGTATCAAAGTAAGGCCCACTTACTTTTTCAGAGCAGACTAATGGGAAATCTGAGCCAACGTACTTCCATGTCCAACTCTATTGCCTACACATGTGGGCCAGAAACAAATGTGCTTCCTGACATGCCTGACTCTGTAGCCTGTCTGGTCACAAAGACCCAATGTCGCTAAAGTCAGGCTAGCAAGATATCACCTTGCTTGATGACAAGTGGGATTTGTAGGCTCAGACTCCACCTGTATAGTGCACTTGCAGGACACCTGAATCTCAGGTGAAACACACAAAGCACTAGGGTCTCACGGAGCTCTGCTTGGCAGTGTGCAAGGCACAGAGTTGCTTTTTGTCCTGGTCTTCTAAAGGCAGTGTAGATATTCTTTACAAATCCTTTCATTGCTTAGACAGATTTGTTCACTTGCATAACCACTGTACATAGCTAATACACTAGACATCTAAATAGACATCTACATTTGTTCACAAGTACATTGAAAAGGTACATTGTGAATGAGAGTGTAGAAACATACTTTAAAGTTGTTGGTATGGAAGAGTCACAGCAAAAAAAAACAAAGAGGAAAAAATCTTATGTTGTCATAACTGGTTCCTGAAAATTATTACGGAAAAAAAATGCATGCCCATGACTTGAGATGAACACTATGAACGGTAAGGAATCATGAAGTATCCTTTCATCAGGCAATATAGGAGTTAAAGAACCTAACAGGCAGTCAAACGATTTAGAAATCATACAAAAATCACAGAAGTTTTTAATGTTAAAATATTTGCTCTTCAATATGTCTTTCAAGGTCAAGCATATACTATAGGTTTATAGCCAAATTACTGATTTTCTCTCTTAGAGGTCTTACTTTAGGTTACTGGTGTTGAAAGCTGATGCATGAATTTCTCTAATGGCTGCTTGAATGCGCGCAGTAGGACTGTTAGCATCCTGTGATGTGATGTGTCATCCTTACTTAAGGATTTGCTACTGTAAATAGAACTGCTTACTATAAGAATAATTATCCTTCCTCAATCAGTTTGCAAATTGTTGCAAACCAATATTGAATTTACAAAATCTGTTTGCAAATTCAGTCCAGTATCACCCCCCCCCAAAATTCACGTGATAATACTTTCCAATTTCCTTGCTTTTATTGAGCACTTAAGATGCTTTTTCTATTGTTTGACATTACTGTTAACAATCCAGCTAAAATAGATCTAATAGATCAATTTAGATCATTGATCTAAAACCTCAACACAAATATGGAAATAGCATATCTGGTAGTTTTCATCTGCAGGGTCTTGAGAGTTTCTGGATCTTCTAGAGTTACAGCAAACTTTCTCTCTTCATTTAGAAATATCTATGGCATCTTATCCCCTTCTTCTTCAGCCTTCAGGCAGCAGTGCTCTTTTATGTGGCCTTATTGACTGTATATAACTACAATTAAATAAGAAAAGTAACCAAAAGTAATATACTCATGGAAATGATACAAGTGTCACCATTGTGTTTACAAGGTAGTAAATATATATAATAGCTATATACTATATTTACCAGATACCTAGCTAGATATCCATTATATCAACTTTTATATCTGAATTTTATAATTGTTATGGACTTTTAAAATTATTATTTTATAGTTGTAGTAGTCTTAATACCTTTGTTCTCCAACTGAAAAATTTTTATACTAACATCTTTTTCTTAAAGTTGAGGTGATACAAAACCAGACCTAAACCATGTTAAATAATGAAAGCAAATCAATATAATTTTGAAGACTGGGAACTACCTGCTGTTTAACTTATCTATCAATAAGCTGCTGTTTAATCACTTGCTGTCTAAAATCTAGAAGATTATCATCTCCTTTCTCTTTACAGGCAGTGGGCAAAAAGTCTTCTGAGTTGTTTTTCAAAACTTAAAACACAGTGGGCAACATGTCAAAGAAAATTAATTCTGGTAGTGGGATTCTTAGGAACAATTCAACCATATTTTCAAGAAAAATACACAGAGATGACTTTACATGCTGCTTAGCAGCTGGAAGTAGGTGTTGAGAAGCTCTCCCAAGGTGTTATTATATATTGATAGATAACAGGAAGAAAAATTTGGTTGAAAGCTTTATGATACCCAGGACATGGAGGAATTCAGGAAAGATATATAGCACTTTTGCTTCAGTCCCCAATTCATTTTTATTATTCACATTATGGAGGCTACTGAATGACTATTGAAATCAATGCTATGCTCTGTTGAATGGGAGTTCTCACTTCTGTAGCAAAGGAAATACTTGTGCCTATGAAGCACTTAAAGAGCTAACACTTTGTCCTATTACATCTGGAACTTCAGACTATGCAACTACTGCAGTTTGAAAACAGTGGCTGCTAGAATTATCACATGTATTTCTCCGGTCTCTCTGCCCTAGCTTCAACCATAACGTGAGGTGGGATCAGAACCAGATTCTGTCTCCAATAAAAGGCAATAATAGTCAGAAGAAGGGAAGAGTAAACTATGTTGCTTGGTAGCAATAGATTGTTCTTGTACATGGGCATAGTCCTTAGAACAGAGGATCTCAAAAAGCAGGAGCAACTAAAGTGTTTTTTACTGTACCTCTGCAAGCATTTACTGATGCAGAGCTAATCTTTCCATGGATACCATTATGGAGCTACAGTGTGACAGGTTCTTGAACCCATGGCTATTGCACATCTTTGGTGAAGAGCACTGAAGCAACATTAAGGCTACAAGTCTGTGTCAGAACTACAAGACTTGAAAGGAAAAGCAACATTCGCTTTCATGTTGTCTGCAGACACTATCAGGTTTGGGTAGAAATTAGAAAGCTGGGGATGGTGGAAGAAGAAAACATTTAATATAAAGAATGACTCACAAGGCTGTTGGAAAGAGAAGGGAAGGAAAAGAGAAAAGAATAAAAGAAACCTAAAAAGTGAAAGATGTTAACCACATAGCAGCTCACCAACAGAATTCATAAATACATAGTAACAAAAGACTGTAGACCTTGCTATATCTTCTCTTTGCTAACCTAAATAATGCCTATTCTAAAACAAAACCTTTCTTCCTTTTTAACAAATATTTAATAGCAACCACTTTTTCAAATCCAGGAAATATATTTCTAGGGGTGCTATCAGTTCTTTTGTTGTTACAGAACTTTTCTTTATTATTTCCTGATACACAAACCCCCAGAATTTCAGTGTCTGTTGGTTATTAAATGCAAAACATTTAAGTTTTTCTCTATGTCTCAGAAGCTAGTGGCATGGAATAAAACACAGCCAAAGCCATTCTAGAAACAGCATATGAACAAAAAGGTAGGTAAAAAGAAGACATAATGTTTAGGTTGTGGCCTGGTAAGAGCATTAAAACAGAGCTCAGTAATAAAAGAGAGCTCCTTTATACAATATATTACCCTTTGCTGAGGGTAGGCAGAGCTGGTGGACACCCTGTGTGCTAGCAGTGATGCAAGATCAAGGTCACCCCCAATCCTAGTCTCTACAGGGGAGCTTCAAATATGAAATATTAGAACTTCTTTGATTTAATTTTCACATTTTTAAGGCTTCCTTACTCCCTGCTGCAACTTCCTTCAACTGTCCATGTTACCTATTACATTATTTAATGCCTTCTATACCAGGTTATGATTGAATATGGGGTTATCCCTTGTCTGGTTAACAGTGGAAATAACATGCATCGGGTTTTGGTGATATGACTAAGAACTGGATTTTAGTAAAGTACAAGAGCATAAAATTTTACATGAAGAAACAGACATATTATCATATGTGTCCACGCTACTATTTTTTTGTTAATTTTGCTATTCTGCCTGTTACATGATAAACATGACTGGATAAGTTGCACAAATTTTGGAACTAACTATGTAATGTCTCTAATGCATTTCCTTCCCAGACTTATATTTATTGGTGCAATAACAGAAAGGATATTAAGATTTTGTTAAAATATTGATAAAAAGATACTGACTTTTCAGAAATAAACTAGACCATGCACACATGCATTTGATTAAAAAGAGAGATAAAATTTGTTAGATGAAATATTTTATTGCTTAAAACCTGTTTTAGACTAGGAAGAGATGATAATGTCCCTGGATAGAATGACATGTTTTGAAGAACAAGCCAAAATGATAGTTTTATTAATAATAGTAGAGTGAATCTGGTTGAGCTTTCATATCTGTGCTTATTCCTGACATATCTTTTTTTTTTTTTTTCTTCTCAGTCTGTAAATTTCACATGGGAGGATTCCTGGTAAGCATAGCTGTCATGGAGAGACTTAGTGAGAAGATGGTGCTGTATGCAAGGTCTAGCAGCCAGTGGGAAATCAGCAGTGAGCATGGGCAGAGACTTCAGAGGACAAGTAGGGTGGTGTTGAAGGACAGTGAGACTGTTGAGTAAAAGGTATCAGCTGGGGCTCTGAGCTGTAGAGGTCTGGGCCAAACAACCATGGAATGTGGCAGAATTTAGAGCTTTTGTGGAAAGGTGGCAATGCTTTGAAAAAGAAGGATTTGTAAGACAGAGGTCTAGAAGTCTGTCTTTAGCCAGGAAGAATTGGGAAAGTTGGGTTTGGAGGTCCTTGAAGTATGAAGCGATTTTTGGCATGAGTTAGAATAATAATGTACAACCTGTGTAACTATCCTTGTGTGTTGGAAAAATACACTGCAGTGTGTAAGCAGTGACAGACACCAATTAATTTCATAGCCAGAAAAAAGAGGACCAGAAAACCCCAGCTTCTTCCTCCAAATGACAGGCTGCTTTCCTACCTGTTCAAAGGCAAATGGCAAAGCCATAGTCATGCCTTGAAGTAATATTGTGTCTACACATCCTTCCATGCACTGTTCCTGAACAGTTAATGGCCTTCTGCTACTGGAAATACTTATTATCACCTCTTATGGCCAAGGAGATTTCACTCCTTAGTACTGAATATGAACCCAACCCCACTACCTTGTCCAACTCAGCACAACATTTCTGGCACTGAAAATGATTTAAGGAAATTCTGTGTGGTGCCATGGGCAGCATCTTTTCATCTAACCAACAAAAGCAGTGAAAGGCACATCAGAGTTTCATGCATTGCACAAAAGCACAGCTAGATCCTCTCTCAGTAAAATGATGGGACCAGGCTGATTACCATCTAGGATGGGGCTAATTAGCATGATCTCTGAGGTGTGATAGGATATCAGAGTACCAGGCATAATGTTACTGTCTTATAGAGCTACTGCATAATGCAACCAGTAGAGTGTGCCATAAAGGTTATACTAAAGGGCAGCATGATTTTAAAGTCAATCTGGTGCTCTGTAATGAACCAAGGATGTTTCTACATGAATAGGTTAATGCAAAATGTGGTTCTAGTATGCATGCTTACTGCAACATGCATTTAATACACATGCAGGACTACATGTGTTCCTGTATAAAGATGTAAGAATGATGTGAAGAGACAACTGGAGGCATTCTGGTCTGAAGTGGCAAAGACAGGCATTTTACACGTTCTATGAACAGGAAGCAGTACAGGTATCATACTAGTAAATATATTCAAGTGATGATAAGAAAGCTTCATGAAATGATTGTTGTCTTTAAGAGAAAGCTTTAAATAAAGGACTCCAAAATCTAGGCACATGCCTTGACAATCAAAAGGAATTTTCACTGGTAACAATAGGAAAGAGAACAGTTGACAAGAGAAATGAATAATATTTTGGCTTGCTTTTTTTTTTTTTTTTTTTTTTTTTTATTTCAATAGCAGATCAGAAAATTCTTTTTACAGAGAACTTAGGCTGGACTGAATAAAGAAAAATGTACAAATGATACACTCCCATGTGCATGCGATGTCACTTACATTGCATGTAGATCAGATCCCTACTTACACTAATTTAGGCTTATACTATATTGAGTTATTACAGCTTAGTCCCCTCCCCTCCTCCAAGTTTATGCCAAGTGAAAATCATTATAAAACAGACATTCATCTAACCCAATACAGAGACCCCTCCAACCTCAGACTGCAATTTGGAAGTATTATATGCACGACAATACCTGACTGTAATTCTTCATTCATATCATTTGCTGAGAGATGTTTCTGAAGCTGAATGGTAAACACTCCCTTACTGACCTTTGACAGGTAAGGTGTTGGGATACGAGGGGAAAAATAACGAGCCTTTTATTAGAGATGCTAGAGGTCTCAAAGGTTAAGTGGACTGCTACTTATTTAGGTAAACTAGGAGAGTACACTGATCAGCAATACTGGTGATAATACAGCTTACAGCACTAAGTCTTTAAGGAAGCAGAGTTTTTCTGGCAAAATGTCAAATGAAACGTTGGTACTCAGTAGCTCGAGGATGACATCCTCGATCTGTGCAATAGTTAATAAAAAGCCAGGTGTCTTTGGTAAAAGAGTAATAGGAAGGAAGGAGGGGGTGGAGGGAAGGGTGACTAATGGAACATAATTGCGTATGGATATTGGATATGGATTTTGTTCACTCTACACAGCAAGTAGGGATATTTTCATACATGTTTGAAAAATTGTCCTAGGGGACAAATGTCTGCTCCTCAGGATTTAAAAGAAAATACAGCTGTACAAAACCAAATTTGCACAACTGGTGAAACCAATGAAAATCCTATTTCTGTGGAGAAGCAAAATCCTCCATCACCTAGTTTCTTATCTCACCCACTTTGCTGTAAGAGAAAGATACATAATTATGTGGCTGCTTGTCCATATAGTTGTGGTACATTACATGCCTTTACTTTTAGTCTATATAAGAGAGTGCTACTGCCAGTTATTATAGGCAGGATTGTGGCATCACATCATTAGTAATATTAAAATTAATATTATCAATAATTTTCATTATCAGACCCCATTATAAGTCCCTATTTTTCAGTTGCTTATAACTTGGCAAAACTTCAGTCCTTTGGGTGGAAATTTCTCCATGTTTTGTGTCAGCCTCAGGCAAAGATTTTTCATTTTTGCATTTTATTTTAATTTCAACCAAAGTGGTCCAGCAATACATTATTTTTGTCATGTTTCTTTGAACAGCAGCCCCCTTCTTTCCCACAGAGATTTGAAATATGGGTCAAGGATGTGTTTTTTGCTGGCCCCTTCAAAATCTGTTGAAATTTGGCCAAATAATAAACATTTGAAATACATGCTCAGCCAACTTTGTTCATATTAAAAAGCTAAAATTTCAAAAGAGTCTTCCTCCCTGAGTATGTGTTATCTTTTCACAGGGTCTGTCATTGTTTCGGCTGGGATAGAGTTAATTTTCTTCCTAGTAGCAGGCATAGTGCTGTGTTTTGGATTTAGTAGGAGAAGAATGTTGATAACACGCTGATGTTTTTAGTTGTTGCTAAGTACTGCTTATGCTAGTCAAGGACTTTGCAGCTTCCCATGCTCTGCCAGGTGCACAAGAAACTGTGAGGGGGTACCACCAGAATAGTTGATCCAAACTGCCCAAACGGCTATTCCATACCATATGATGTCATGCTCAGTATATAAACTGAGGGGGGTTGGCTGGGGAGCCGCAATCGCTGCTCGGGAACTGTCTGGGTATCGGTCGGCGGGTGGTGAGCAATTGCATTGTGCATCACTTGCTTTGTATATCATTATTATTATCATTATTGTATTGTTATTATTATCATTACTATTTTACTTTATTTCAATTATTAAACTGTTCTTATCTCAACCCAGGAGTGTTTCTCACTCTTACTCCTCTGATTCTCTCCCCCACCCCATCGGGGTAGGGGGAGTGAACAAGCGGCTGCGTGGTGCTGAGTTGCTGGCTTGGGCTAAACCATGACAGGGTCTAATGCTAGTTGAACCATATGTGGCCTCTTTAACAGCAGGTGAGTCAATATCCTGGATCCTATCACTGGTCAGAGACTCTTCCCTTTTACTTGCTGCCTTGTGCAGGGCAAGGGGAATGTCAGAATGAAGGTTGAGTTGTCCTGTGTTTTCTGTGTTGTAAGTGGCCTCCAGCTACTGCACAAGCAACCTGGAGAAAGGAGGAGTTCAAAAGACAGATCTGGGGAAAGATAAGTAGCAGAATTTGATCAACAATCTTGTGAGAGGGAATCTGGAGCATGAATCGGAGCCTCTGTCAAGGTGTTATAACAAGGAAAGACTTGTAACAAGGTGAGGCATGGAAATGTGATGAAGACCCAGTAAGAGGAAGGGATTCAGATGAGGGGAAGCAGATTATGCTGGGTGGAAGGTGATTGGTTATTAGCAAAACTAAAACCAGGATTAGGACAGGTTAGGAAAAGATTAGGTTAAACATATTACTGAACAGAAGCTAGGATGCAAAGACAATCAAGGTTAAACAACAGGACAGAAAGAAATGGTTGACAGATTGGAGCAACTGCATTTGAGTGACTCTGAAGAAAAGAGAAAATGCAGCTCTATCTCCACACCCATTCCTTCTCTTACCTCAAGTGGCAGATATTCATAAATCGAATCCAGTGTAAATTGGCTGTGGACAAACCTCTTGGTTGTCAATATATGACATTTTTTCCTTGCTTTTAAAACTAAAAACCTATAGGGCTGCACATAACTGAAAATAAAAGGATAAAAGAATGCAATTAAATGTGCAATAATAAACATTTGTGTGACAGGAAATAACAGATAATATTTTTAATATAACATTAGCCTGATGGATTGTGTTCATGATTTCCAACTTAGTCTTTAATGAATTGATGGGTTTCTTTTTTTTTCTTTTTTCTCTTCCTTTTTTTTTTTTTGTGTGTGTGTGAGATTAACCTGACTTGAGTATGAGTTAGAGCTTTTTGGTTGTAGGCAATTCAAGTTATTGAAATTACAATTTCAGTGCAAGCTTTCTGTTGTAGGTAATTTCAGTTCGAAGTGTTGGCTTTGCAAGAGGTTGCTTAGATTGCCTGTATTTTTATACTAGCCTTTAGGAAGCATCAGGTGGAAGGTTCTGTGATACTGTGAAGATACTTTTAAGCCACAACTTCTTTTCCTTTTTCATCTACAGCAACTTCTTTTTGAGGTGTTCTTTTAGTCAGTAACTCCACCACAAACTTAGTTGTCTGGTCTGTAGTACAAATGCATTTATCATGTGTGTTATATTCTTGTTTGAAGAACACTGATTCACTGACCTGGGCTTTCTAACTTGTTCTGCACAGGTTATCATCACACTGCAAGAACAGGGTAAATTCTAAATCCTATGAAGATTATTCCTTGTCTGCAGTCATTTCTACTCTCTTACTCAATCAAGTATTAATTACTATATTGTATATTATGTTTTTTATATTCAAATTTTTATCAGAGTTTCATAAAACACTATGAAGTCTATGGAAGTCTACGTATACCACATCATTTACCTTTATTAATTATATTTGTCATTCTGTCAACAGATCGTACTAAGTTAATTTGTACATGAGCTGTTTTGGATGAAATACTGGAGTGTTACTATCCTCCCATAATTCCCAGATAACCAAGATAACTGGCTTTTATTTATTCACCCTTTTTGCCCTTTTGAAAGATTGGCACACTAGATTTTTCCCACTCTTCTGAAATTTCACCAGTACTAACCTGAGGTCAGTATTAAAGATTCAGAAGAGTCTTTTCATAGAATCATAGAATCATAGAATGCTTTGGGTTGGAAGGGACCTTTAGAGGTCATCCAGCCCAACCCCCCTGCAGTCAGCAGGCACAGCTTTAACCAGATCAGGTTGCTCAGAGCCCCAGCCAACCTGACCTTGAATGTTGCCAGGGATGGGGCCTCCACTACCTCTCTGGGCAACCTGTTCCAGTGCTTCACCACCCTCATTGTAAAAAATTGCTTCCTTATATCCAGTCTAAATCTATCCTCCTTTAGTTTAAATCTGTTATTCCTTGTCCTGTCACAACAGGCCTTATTACAAAGATTGTCCTCATCTTTCCTGTAGGCCCCCTTTAAATATTGGAAGGCCGCAATAAGGTCTCCTCACAGCCTTCTCTTCTCCAGGCTGAACAATCCCAAATCTTTCAGCCTGGCCTCATAGGAGAGGTGCTCCAGCCCTCGGATCATTTTGGTGGCCCTCTTCTGGACCCATTCCAACAGGTCCATGTCCTTCTTGTGCTGAGGGCTCCAGAGCTGGACGCAGTACTCCAGATGAGGTCTTACAAGAGCAGAGCAGAGAGGCAGAATCACGTCCCTCGACCTGCTGGCCATGCTGCTTTTGATGCAGCCCAGGGTATGGTTGGCTTTCTGGGCTGCAAGCACACATTGCCAGCTCATGTCCAGCTTTTCATCTACCAGTACCCCCAAGTCCTTCTCCACAGGGCTGCTCTCAATTTCTTCATCCCTCAGCCTGTATTGATATTGGGGGTTGCCCCGTCCAAGGTGCAGGACCTTGCACTTGGCCTTGTTGAACCTCATGAGGTTCACAGAGGCCCACCTCTCCAGCTTGTCCAGGTCCCTTTGGATAACATCTCGTCCTCCTGGCATGTCAACCACACCACTCAGCTCGGTGTTGTCTGCAAACTTGCTGAGGGTGCACTCCATCCCACTGTCTATGTCATTGATGAAGATGTTAAATAACACTGGTCCCAGTACGGACCCCTGAGGGACTCCACTTGTCACCGGTCTCCATGTGGACATCAAGCCATTGACCACGACCCTCTGGATGCGACCATCCAGCCAATTCCTTATCCATCAAACAGTCCACCCATCAAACCCATATCTCTCCAATTTAGAGAGAAGGATGTTGTGGGGGACTGTGTCGAACGCTTTACAGAAATCCAAGTAGATGACGTCCATTGCTTTTCCCTTGTCCACTGATGCAGTCACTCCTTCATAGAAAGCCACTAGGTTGGTCAGGCAGGACTTGCCCTTGGCGAAGCTGTGCTGGCTGTCTTGAATCACCTCCCTGTCCTCCATGTGCTTGAGCATAGCTTCTAGGAGGATCTGTTCCATGATCTTCCCAGGCACAGAGGTGAGGCTGACAGGTCGGTAGTTCCCAAAGTCCTCCTTTCTTCCCTTTTTAAAAATGGGCACAACATTCCCCTTTTTCCAGTCAGCAGGGACTTCACCTGACTGCCATGACTTTTCAAATATCATGGAGAGTGGCTTGGCAACTACATCAGCCAATTCCCTCAGGACTCTGGGATGCCTCTCATCAGGTCCCGTAGACTTGTGTACATTGATGATCCTCAGGTGGTCTCAAACCTGATCTTCCCTTACAGTGGGAGGGGCTTTACTCCCCTGATCCCCATCTTTTGGTCCATCGATTCGGGAGGAGTGAGGAGAGAAGTTGCTGGTGAAGACTGAGGCAAAGAAGTTGTTGAGTACATCAGCCTTCTCCTTCTCCGTTGATACAAGTTCGCCTTTCTTGTTCATCGGGGGGCAGGGGGGGTACGCTTTCTTTAACCTTCCTTTTGTGGTTGATATACCTGTAGAAGCCCTTCTTGTTATTCTTTACATCCCTTGCCAAATTCAGCTCCATCCTCATCTTGGCGTTCCTGACCCCTCCCTACACAACCAGGCCGTTTCCCTGTATTCCCCCCAGGACACCTGTCCCTGCTTCCACTGCCTGTGCAGTTCCCTCTTACTCTTTTCATTGCTGTAACTAGAAGACCTCACTCCTAAATGGTAAAGGCCGGCCTAGAGTCTGTGAGAATATATCTGAAATAAGGTTTATCACTTTTCCATATGCATGTCTACCTATATATTTACCTTCAATGAATTTCATCTACCTTTTTATTGCCCAGTCCCTGAAGGTATGGTACAGTTCCAGAGTAAGACTAAGAAGTGTCTACACTATCTGAATTCCAGTATCACTACCTGCACTTCTTCACAGTCACCCATTTTTTCTGCTGCCTAAAATAGCTTAGTATCATAAGGAAATGTTGACACTTTATATTCACCCTCTTTTCCTTCCAGTTATTTAGAAATACATTGAGCAGTACGAGACCCCCAAAAAAATGACTGTAGAGCTCCACAGGAATCCTCTTTCTACATTGAGAATGGACTCCTAATGTCTGTTTCCAATCTTTTAACCAATTATTTATACATGCAAGAATCTTCTTTTTAAACTTACAGCTTCTCAGTTTCTTTAAGAGCCCATGGTAGGGGATCTTGTCAAATGCCTTCTGGGAATCCAAATAATCTGTATCATCAGGGTGAATCTTATTAATTCTCTTGTGTTTCATTTAAAGAACTTGTATTGATTTATGAGGCATTATTTCTCTTTATAGAAGTAGTTGTAGCTCCTTCCTATTATATGTTATTTATTAATATGTCCATTCATTCTATTCTTTATAACGGTTCCTGCTGAATTGCACAATACAGATGTTGGAGTTACTGCTGTAGTTCCTTCAATATCCATAAGCAGCCTTTAAAAAAAAAAGAAAATGTTTTCACCATTACTTAGTTAATTAATTATTTCAAACTAAGATTGTGCATCACAATTCAGATAGTTCGTTCTTCCATTAGCTTTGGATTCTTGGGTAAGTACTGTCTCATGCTGGTGACTTGGCATTGTTCATTTTATCTTTTTGTCTGATAAACTGTTTTAGAAACATTTCATTTTGAGATGGACTTTCTGATGTCCTCTTATTTAGAAGAATTGTGGCTTAGGAATTTCTCTATTTTTTTATATCAAACACTAATAAAAAGTATTTTATTTCATTTTATTTTGTTTTGTTTTGTTTTTGTTTATTTTAATTTATTTCATTTTTTAAGTGTTACATTTTCTTCCCTCAATTCTCTTTTCATATCCTGGTTACCTACCTTCTCTACCGATTCCTTGGCACATTTTTCAACACTGATGTGTTTGAAAAAAGCTTTATGAATTTTTTTTGTACTTTTTGAAAGTTATTCTCCCACGTAGTTAGCGATAAGATGAGAGGAAATGGGCTCAAGCTGTGCCAGGGGAGGTTTTGGTTGGAAATTAGGAAAAATTTCTTCATGGAAAGGGTGGTCAAGCATTGGAACAGGCTGCCCAGAGAGGTGGTGGAGTCCCCATCCCTGGAAGTGTTCAAAAAACGGGTAGATGTGGCACTTCGGGACATGGTTTAGTCTAGTCTACCCTTGATTGGTTTAGTGTGGACTTGGTAGTGTAGGTTAATGGTTGGACTGGATGATCTTAAAGGTCTTTTCCAACCTAAACAATTCTATGATTCTATCATTCCTCAAACTTTTGTTTGGACGACCATCTTATTTTTCCATTTAACCTGCCAAACTTTATGATCTGTTCCCTTTTGTTTGTTTACACTCTATCACGTGTCTTATTAGAAAGGGAAACTATAAGAATCTTTCCCCTTACCTGCTTTTCTGCCTTGGGGTTTTTTTGGATGTATGTCTTCCCCCTTTTTTCCCCTATGGGAGAAAGCAAAGAAATGAACTTTCCTTCACTACAAAGTTCTACAGTTAAGCTGGAAACTTCCCTGTTCTGTTAGTTCCTCTGGAAAATATCAAGTTCTCCAAGACCAAAGCTTACATTGCCAGAAACAAGCAAACCTATCACAACAGAGAGTGGCAGTGAAGCGTAGTGTTTCAAAACAACTCCAGCATAAAGAGGATGTTCAGATGGTTCAGCCTCTTCTGACGCTTCCAGAGCGACATTCATTCGGTGACAAACAACATAAGCCTGCCACAGAATATGTAGGGTGTTTGTATGCTGAGTGCCATTTGATACTTAGAAATGCCTCTAAAGTGATTGATACTTCTGTAGTAGTTTTCCTGTCATTAAAAAAAAGAGCCAGAGATGGAGAGAGAGATAGTAAAATTTTAGCAACTTCTCTGTGTCTGTATGCATATATCTGTATCTGCATATTGTTGAAGTAGCACTCTCTTTCTGAATCATACACTTCATCTTTTTCTTTTTTAATTTTTAATGAAGTGTTCACCAAATTTGGAGAGCTGCTTTTATGATAAGGCTGGTAAAATACAGCTATGCTATGAGCAGCTTTAAGGCTAAAGATATAATATTGTACTACTGTCACAAGCTGATAGTGTTGCTTTCAGCAAAGTTAACAACACTAATTGCTCAAGGTTGGAACTTGAGAATTTTTGAACTGAAAAGGATGAGGATCGACAAAGCTTGGCTTCACAAAACTCCCCAAGGCTTTGCAAGACTTCTGTGTGTTAGAAGTAAAACACAGTAAACTAATGACTCCATAGTCTTACATTTATTAAAGGGCTAAATGTGAGAGAACTATATGCATTCAGTCTTGTGAAGAAACATTTTTTTTAAAAGGTCTTATTTTGCTGGGTGGCTATAAGTACCGGTTCTTTTCTAAAAACTTGTGATGCATTTAAGTCATCAATATAATATCTTTATAGGTGCCTCAGAAGCACTTAGTAATACTTCTAATTACTTTTAAAAATAAAATTTATCAAGAAATCTTTATTATACATTTCTTAATCATTTTAGGCAGGCAGACAATATTTGACATTGTGTTACCTCTTCTTTCAGTATCCCATGGTATTGGTTATTAGCATAAAATATTTTTTATTTGTTGTTATCCATCATTTCTGTTTTCTAGATGCTTCCTTTAATTTCTACTGCTGCCATTCTGTTTATCTCCTCCCACTCTTGCTGCTGCTGTCGCTATTCTTCTACCCTTCCTTTTTCTACACTTGTGCTCTAAATCTGTCAACCAGATGTAACTTTCAGGAGTCCTGATTACAAGCAGATTTGCAAGTTCTTGTATGTTAGTTTCTATTTTAAAAAGTTGACTTGGGATTTGGAAAAAGATCCCCATTTAGTTCTTTAAATAGAAAGAAAATACCGTAACTCAATATTGGCTGCTGGTAAGCACTACTGAAACCAGCTCGTGGCTGGAAACAGATTTGTGGCATTGTTTGGCTTTATATATGATGATTTATTTTAATGCTATTAGAAAGTGTGTGTAGAAGAGAGTTTGTTTTCATTTTAAGCATTTCTAAAGGTGTGAGACCTTGTGGTGCCAGGGAAGGAGACAAGGGAAGACTGTCTGAGGTTCTGAAAAAAATCTCCTGGTCAGTTTCAATGACCTGTGTGATAGCTGTATTTCAACTGTAGCGCTCTTCCAAGTTGTTGCATTACACCAGGAAGAGCAGCGTACTATTCCCTCCCTCACATTCACAGAGCTAACTACCCTGACTAACCAAAAGCTGCGTGGCAAAAATGCTGCCTCTTCCCAGTCTCTTGACTCAATAACTGCCTCACATTATGTCTGCAGTGGCAATGGGAGCCTGTTCAGATGAACGGTCTTCTGATACATTCTGTCATGCCAATGCAACCAGTTATGATAAACAGCATGCAAAGCACCTCTTCCTCCCCTCCTCATATCTGCACAAACCTGCCCATGGGTGGGCAGCACGGAGAGGCTGGGTGTACTTCTGCTGCATGGCAAGACACCCTCAGCTGGATATCAGCATCCAAATAGGGAGAAGAAATGGGATCTAGTCATAAGAAAAGAGGCGTTGAGACAAGAGACTGCATGCCTCTGAACAGCAGTCGCCATAGTGTGACAGCATTTCTTTAGAGACCGTCAAATAACAACAGCATGTGAACTGTAGCTTGTCAACAGAGAAGTGGAGGTCAACGGTATCGTATAGTTCAGTGGGCTTTTGAGACACGCTGTGTGCATGAGATGTATGCACTGTGGTTGGTACTGCGGTGATATTCCAGGGACTGGCAGTACTCCCATTCTCTTTGACTTCACAGAAGTGCCACAAGGCCCCTCTCCTTGGACCTGATGTAAAGCCCACTGAAGTCCATTAGTGACTAGCCTGGTTTGTTACAGCCCTAGAATCAACTCCAGATTTTGCTGATAAAAGTGAACCATTTCACTCCAGGAGATAACCAGTAGCAGTCATCTCTGCATTCCAATGTAATCCAGTTTATTTAATAAAATTGTACCTAAAAGAGAGTATTTCTTTGGCTCCAAAAGAATTTAAGGAACAATTTTACTTTAAAAGAAAAATGGGATTTTTGCATTTGTGATAAAGACAGAGGAAACAGCATTGAAAGGGGACTAAAATTAGCTTTAAATTAACAGCTGTAATCTTACCTTTCCCATCACCTAGTTTCTTATGAACCATGAAACAGATGACCCTCATGTCTGCCACAGGAAACATTGCGTATACTTTGAACATATTTGAAAAAAATATTATAAGGTTTGTAAAAAACAGTCCTCGGTATTTCAGATGTTGATTATTTATTTTGGGTCAATCTGCACATATGAGGGTTTAGGACAATGTACCCATCTGCCCAAACTGATAATCATTCCCTTAAAGGTGTAGTGCAAAAGACTGAGTATGGCCTTAGCTCTGCTCTCTTAATGCTGCCTCAGGAGAAATGAGTAATTTTAGTAGCAAAACAGATCCAGACTTATCTTGAGATCAAAGACTGCAGTTGTAAGGGGCTCTTCCATTGATTGTTCAAGTTTGTGAGGACGCTTATTACAATATCCTGCATATCAAGCCAAATTTGCAATTCATACTACCTTAGTTTATGTTTTACAAATCATAATCATTGTACATACTCTGCAGCCTTTCCCACACCTTGAGTGTAACACAGTAGTCTACTGCTTCTCAGTAGATTATCCTGTCTGAGGAAATATATGTGGCTCTCTAAAATGATAGCATCCCCATTCCTAGTTATTTGTATATTATTCCTATTTGTATTTATTCACAGAATGGGCCAATCCTTCACGTTTGACAAATAGACACATCATTTTTGTTACTGTGTTGTCATGAACTGGAAACCTGCAATAAAATCGTTATAACAGTCACGAAATGCTTGCAGAACTGAAGTTATAATCAGCTGCAATCTAAAAAACCCCATATTGGTATATAATTAGTACCAGTTTTGAAACCAAAACCCAATGAAGGTATTTCCATTGTCAACCTAGAGCAGAATAAGTACTTCATTGACAAGAGGGCTATCTATCTGTGCTGCACGTGAGAATGCCTATAGAACATTTGCAGCAGCAAATATTAATCATGGTTATTCTAGACGTTAAAGGAAAAAGTATATTTTCTCTCCATGCAATATCATTTTACTGTTTTTTCTTCATATGATTGTATCTTGCAGTCTTTTGATTAATTGCTCTTGGATATTAATGGATATTTGCTAATATTTGGTTATTAATACTCAGGGATTTATACTCAGTATTGAAAACACCAGGACCAGAATTTTGAAATACATATGGCTGAACACAAAATATTATGTAGACCAGTCTTGCACTTTTAATTAACATAAACCCCAAGATGAATAGTTTGATTTCATTTCATTTGGAACCTAGTCTAAAGAGACAGGTTTTATTCTTTTCTTTTGCATTCTCCAAACCAGGTAACCTCATTGATATTTTATGCATGAAGCAGTTTATATCTCCCCAGCCTGCAACAGTATTATTTGCTTCTTGAAAATAATTCTGACTGCATTCTAACCATAAGGACTTTGTTTTTCCACATGCAAAAAGAACTGCTGAACTGATAAGTTAAGCATTTTTTGAAGTCTTTTCAAGATCAGAGTTTTTACAGAGAGTAACTATACATTTGTGACTGGCACATTGATTTAACTCACTAATATCTGGTACCTAAGAGTGGGATTTTAAAATGTGAGTTGATTGGTAAAAAAGGAAAAAACAATCATTTTACAATCCATTTTGTCACGTTCAAATGATGCCAGACAGACCTCACATGACTGGTTCATAATCAGCATATTTTAAAAGATAATGCAACATTGATTCTTTCTATTTGCTTTTTGGTTTCAGAGTCTTTGGAGACACTGAAGATTTATTTTCAAGGTTTTCTCTGCCAGGAGGGTTAAAATGTACTTTCAAAAATATTACAACAGAGGTTCATAGCTCCACAAAGTATCACTACCTGCACAATAATCAGTTTCACTTCTTTATGTCACAGGAGCATATGGTCTCCCAACCCATAATTACTGTACAGTTAATGGGGAACATGCATTACACAAAGCAAAAAGTTGGAAAATTACAAACCCTATTACAAAATCACTTCCTTTGAAATTTCCAAACTGTTAACAGTAACATAAGCAAGTGGAGACATGAGTCATCCAATGATATAATTTTCAACTGTACTTTATTTTCAATAGTTTTATTTTAGCTGAAACACTTGTATTTTAAAATGATGTCTGAAACTGAAATATAGAAGCAAAGGTAGATATCATAGTTAAGAAGCCTATGAACAAACTTTCATATTTTATTGCATGTGGGACCACAAAGTGGTAGGAAAGGAAGTGGAACTGTAGGAAGAGGGGGAAAAACATCATATTGGAAAAGAGGAGGAAGTCTGGAAATGCAACTGATAGCGTAGAAAATAAGGCATCCTTTTACAGTTTTGGAGACAGTTCACCTTTGATGTAAGTTTATGGTTACATGTATGTAATGTGACATTGGCTGTCGTTTTATTGGAGCCATGAGAGTTCCCAGCTCTTATCTTCTGCCCCCTATTTCCCCCTTGTAGTCTATTCTGACTGCCTTTGCCATTCCAGTCCTCCTTCTTCTCCCATCCTTTTCTCTCTCTATGTATTTCTTGCAAAAGGATGTGCCCCACTATTTCCAATTAAGCCTCTGAAGTAGCAATTCCTAATGCATTGACCCTCCTCTCCTCCTTGCTCATAGCACCTTGGAAGTATGGTTGTTTTAGGAAGGTTAGTTCTGTGTCCTTCTCTGTCATTTACAGTGGACTGGTGGCTGTCACCCAGCGTCTCATGGTGGGAACAGATACACATTGGGCAAATTCAAGGGTCTCTCCAGTCCAATAAGAAAAGCAAATGAGTCCCTGGGGGAATATAGTTCTTGCAGATAATTTTTCTATTGGGAAAAGAAAATAATTGCTGACATAGGAGTTTTTCTGTTTTTATTTATGAAATGAACGTCCAATGCATTCGATTGAGAAGTGATAACAAACAATCAGAAATTTCCCAAAGGAAACATGTGATCTCAAAGACCAGCAAATTTATCTTAGAATTTTAAAACACCCATAAAAATTTGCCTGGAAATGCTGAGTCTGAAAGAAAAAAAATACACAAGTTCCAAGACTTTTATGACAAAGAACAAGAAAGCAAGAACTGAGTATTACAAAAAGCTCAAAACAGGGTGAATGTGGGGCATTTTTATTTTGCATCAACAATTTGCATAATAAAGGATAAACTGACAAGAGAAGTTATTTAAAACAAAAAGGGTTAGCTGAATAATTAAAAAGCACATTATAACAACCAAACTTAAATGTAGCAAGATGAATAACTCTCGCATGCTATGGTGAGGTGGCACATAAAATCCTCAGATAGAAGCAAAGCGCATATGAAAATAAAGTGCAAAAAAGAAATCATGTTTCAAGGTTTTTTTCAGGAAGACAGAATTACGTACTTGCATGTATGCATTTATATATACATTTTTTTTACAAAGTAATTTATATTTCTATCTAATATGTCTGCCCTAAAGGTCTAACAAATGCAAGTGGGAAAATATAATTAATATAGAATTATAAAACCAACTGTGAAATGTATTTTCTTTATTTCCTCATGATAACTGGGGAGAAAGAAAAGCAAAGGGTACGACTGACATTCCTTGTTTAATGCAGCTTACTTAGTGACTGGCATAATGATAAGTGATGGTAATTTACCTTAAAAACCTTAATGAGTGGATCATTACTATAGAGAAATGGGAAGAAAACTTTAATCCCACAGAGGCAGAGCTCCATGGTTGGCTGTGCAATAACCAGACAGAACTCTGAATGAGATTCCCAAGCTTCTGTTCCCTAGATAAAATTTTCTCTCACTCCACTTTTGCAAAGGTAATGAGGAGGTAATGAGGCTTGACTTGAATTTTTTCAGCACTTGATTCCCTTCATTCCCCAGCAGGTTCCCATAGGATAGAGTAAGATGTTGGATTTATATAAAAGCTGTGCTGATAGATAGGTGGAGGAGGTGAGCCATGCTATTTGGTTTTGGATTCTGTCTGTATGAGAATGGGTTCAGATAAATTTCAAGTTCTTTCAGCACTGTCAATTCACTCTGATAGTTTCCACAGAATAAGACAATTTGACGACATGCAGACCTTGTCAGGGCTGTTGACTGTTTATTTTGTCACTTTACTGATACTAACCACTGACCTTTCTGTGCCACCTTTTCTTCCTCTTTTCCCCCCATTTTTCACTAGCTTACGACATACATCTGAGTAAATAATAAAACCCAAAAAGGTAGGCAGAAATGTTGTATTAGATCATTAGCTTAATTTGAGCTGAAAGGTCTTTGTTGTAAGTTGGGGGTGGGAAGGGACCTGGGGACCTTTGCAAAGTATTTTGCTGGCAAGCTTGTTGAGATTTGATTGCCTTTGTTGTGATAATCTGAAATTAATTTGCACTTGAACCCATCTTTCTTCTGGGCTCAATTTAAACACGGTTATAATTATGCGCCCTGCATGAAATTGAGAACAGACACTGATATGACAAGTCTGAATTTTTTAATTCCCCAGGTACTAAAGGCTTTTTTCCCCACTTATCTCACAAGGTAATAAAACAAAATGTTCCAGTGAAGCACATGCTTAAGAGAGAGGTATTTGCCTGAGGGGAAACAGTAATAATCAGTGTATTGCTACACATTTACTCATGTACTTTCTCAGTAGGTCAATCTCTTTCTTTTAAAGTGATGTTAAACTTCTGCTAATATTGGTTGATTTGTACCTGGTACAATATAAAAAAGTAGAAATGATATGTTTTATTCTATTTTAGCAGCTCCTCATCTAAAAGGCTTTTTCTCAAACATCCATTTTGATAGATATTTAAAAAAAAAAACCCCACTATTGAAGACTACCTCCTAATATCCACAATTGATCTTAGCAGTGCACCTTTCTTGTTCTCAGTATGAGCTGTAATATCCTTATCAGCATTCTTTTAGTTTTAACCCAGATTAGTGTTTTTGGTGAGGAATCTCATTAACTACAGTAAGCCCATCTTCTTTTGTGATTTCCTTTGGAATTGTAATGTACGAAAAGGCCACCAAGGTCAATGCCCTGGGCACAAATTCCTCTTTAAATCATCGTTCAGCTCAGAGTAACAACATTCTCCTTAGAAATAGACATTTTTAAAGATCTGGAACAAACTGCTCAGTTTCTTGGAAGTGAAAATCATCCAGAAGAGAAATTAAGAGCATAGAAAATTAAGTGTAGGGATCCGCAGAGTAATTATTTGTTAGATCCATCCATTTTCTTTTAACCAGTATAATTCTTCTTCTCTCTGCCTCCTAAACTTGTGTCCTGTGTCTTTTTGAATGAAAAGGAGGGCATTCTTTAGTTAAATTTCCCTACATTTTAACATCAGTTTTGAAGGTATTAATGATGCTACTGAGATAATATATTTTAAGCTTTAACAATAGCAGTTTTGATCTCTGCAAAGCGGTAGACTGCATTCAGCTGAGTTCCTTGAGCCAACTAAATAACAGAAAAAATAAAAAAATCCTGGTTTTTTGCCAAGTAAAGCAAGGGTGCTATTTCTGCCATACTGTTTTATTAGTAGCAATGTAAAAAACAAGCGCAGAACACATGCTGAATATTTCACCATTCTCATTCAAATCTCTATTGCTCTCACACAAAAACAAATTAAGCAAAATAACTGAATAGCACCTCATTGTGGCTAAAAAAGAGCTTGGTCTTTGCCTTTTTAAAGGACTCAGTATTCATCTGAATGAAAATTTTTCTATGAAAATTTTTGAAAGCTAACAATTTTCACTAGTCATGGTTTTCATACTGCCTGTAATGGAAATAAAAATGAAAATAGGTGGTGCAAAGTGAATATTTATCCTACTCTGCCTCATGAAAAGAAGTG
This sequence comes from Pelecanus crispus, assembly GCF_030463565.1. NCBI lineage: Eukaryota > Metazoa > Chordata > Aves > Pelecaniformes > Pelecanidae > Pelecanus > Pelecanus crispus. The sequence goes on from NC_134644.1 coordinate 104,357,841, forward strand.
TTGTGACCAGACTGGCACAGCTTTAAGGTAAAAGAGCAAACCTAGAAAAAGTAATATACAAAGTAATTCTTTTTCTACATTGACATTAATGTTGGTGGCAGTTAGTTTTGTCAGAAATTTACTTTTTATTTTAAAACTTGTGTAGTAGTTCTTTCAAATACCAAATTGCTGAGATGAGGGGGGAGTGGAAGTCATATTAGATAATTTCAGTGAGGATGTACCCTAATTGCAAACTGTGATATGAAAGTAGACACTGAGACTACACAACTGCACTGAAATATCAACATCACAAATCCATGGAGTAGATTTCCTAGAATGAACCCTTATACATAAAATCTTGTTAAAATTTTTAAATGTATCTTTTAGTCTGTTCCCTGCCTCTTTATCACTTTGTTCAGAAATAAGTTTAGAAACAACAGAAACAACAATCTGACTATACAGCAGACTTATTAGTCCACAACATACCTATGAAACAATATAGTAGCTCAAAGCAACAAAAAGTCCCTAGTATGGTGAAATAGTTCTTTATATCTTGAAACCTAGGAATCCCATGGTATCTTCAAATAGTAAGGTAAAAATGTGTTTAGCGTATGACCAACTACGAGGCATCTAAAATGCAGTAATAATAATATGGGATGACATGCTAGGAGAGTACATGTGATAAGAACTGTGTGGCCACACATGGTGTGGTACATTTTCACCCCTTAGTTTATGTGTTTTGCTTTCCACTGCCACATTTTCTGGTGACTTTATCTAGTCTCGTTCAATCATGCTGTGCACATCACAGTCACTTACTGACAAGCAGCCCTAGCTGAAGCATTCAGAGAAACAACCTTCCACAAACAAAGCAGGCAAGTCCTGTTTCTCTTAAGATAAAATCTGCTGATCTCATTATTGATTGTCTGCTTTCAGGGGTTTTGTTTCCTGAAAGTTTGATATGGGGCAACAGAGGTGACAAAAGATTGGCACTGCGACCTGGAAATTAAATGGTCGACTATTAGATCAACGTCAAATAGGGTGAGGCTGAAGTGTTTGGCAAAAGCATTAGATGCTGTCTTGACTTAATCTCTCTCTCCCTCTTTCTCTCTCTCCCCTTTATCTTGAATCTGTTTTGAACCTTCCCAGGCAATTTACTATCCTTGTCATTGATTTTTATCACCTAATGTGCCCCTATGAAGAATTACTTTTTGAATGATAAATCAGCTTCCTCATTTAAACAATTGTATGCCTCACCTTAATGTGAAAATAGCCACTGAAAGAAAGAAATATACAGTAAGTGTTAACATTAATCACTGGCCAGTAGAACCCTTGTGATTTTGAAAGGAGCACCAGATTTTCTTTTATTATGGAGGAGATACTTCTACTAGAAATAAATGATGAACCCTCTCTTTTATTAAACTGTAACTGTTAAGAAATAAATTACAGTGGCAAATTACAGTCAGCAAGCTGGAGGGAGAAAAAAAAAGGAAAGGAAAGAACTGCTCAGTAAAGCAAAGTTGTAATCGTTATCCAGTGTTTTCTGCAAATAGATAGCCTGTAATATGCTCAGACGCACTCCTCCTTTCAGAGGTGTTATGGTTGGGGTATTTAAGAGCTGTTTTGAGGAAGACCACAGTGATAATGAGTAATAGACTAACCTTTTCTAATGATCCTTCTACATCGTCCATCTTTCCGTATCACTTTTTCCCCACATGGCCCTCTATAATTGTCTGAAAATCCCTCCTTTTTCCTGTTGTAGGCCCTGAAGAGAAGTATACACTATCAGGTATTGAATGAAAGCAAGTGTTGTATTATTTACAACTTTTTAAAAAAATTTATTTTTTATTTTCTAATTATGATGCCCAAAGGAAGAGATGTCTTTTCACAGAAGACAAGTTAGCAGTATTATTTAGTATTGATTTTTTTCCTTGCTTAAGTGACTATACTAGAGAAAGTTTTCTCATTTGGGTATTATTTAAGTACACATATCAGCCCTGTCATTCCTGTGATGAAAATGTTCAGGGAAAGCCCAAATGAAAGTTCTGAATCCAGGTAACCACTTATTGTTTTTAGATGAAACGGGTGTGTGAAAAGACTTACTGTAAGTGCTCATTCAGCATGGGTCCCACTTAGAGAACATTTCAGAACCAAAACTTGTTAAAGAAAAAACTTTTATTTCTTGGTTCAGAAGAAAAATGTAGCCCGGGAAAAGTTCTTCATTCATTGCTCTTCAACCCATTCTAACCTGTGCTTTATGGATTTTGGAAAAAAAGGTTTCTGGACTATTAATGATACAGGCATCCACAATCTCCTGTGGGAAAAAAAAAAAAAAGGGGTGGGTGGGTGTGTCCAAAAACTGAAAAATACAGTGTTTTAGCTGAGTTCTGACAAACATAGGCTAAAGCTACCACTGCTAATTCTTATCTTTTTATCATGCATCTGATAATGTTTGATATTTGTCTTAAAGCTTCCTTTCCTGGAGTCTCATGAATATAAGGTAATACGAGATTGACTAATTTTTTCCCCTAGTAATTTCCTGGTCGTTTAACTGGTCTTTGCCTCATGTATTATCATAAAGTAATAGATCTATCATGTTGGTATTATAAAAATTGATAGGTATTCTATACAGCATTCAAAAAATTGCTGGTTTATGATGCAGTCTCACTCTTTTGGTTGCCTGCATGTAAGATCTCTGATCCACAGGGGTCTGGTCACACACCAAGTGTTAATATTTAGTCAATTCCATGGATAATGTATTTGTAGGAGTCCACTTCCCCAAGAGAAAACTGTAAGGAAAACACTGATCTAGTTCTCCTTTTTCTCCTGTCTGAAAGGTAGAAGAGGGAAGGAAATGGATGAAGGCCTTACAAACGCTCACCCAAATTAATGTAGTGAAGACTTTGGAAGAGAAATTTTGCAGAGTCTGTAACAGTTGCATAAAAGTAGATGCCTTTATTTTGTCACTAGAAAGGACAACAGTTCTGAAGCTTTCCATACCGACTTGTCTCTGGAACATACTTTAGTTCTTCAAATACATTGTCACTGAATTTTTTTTTTAAAGTCATATGACTCAAAATTGACTTTAGAAGTTTATTTCAGCGGCTTTTTCAGGCAACCTGGTTGTATTAGATGGTAGAATATCTATGTATGTTAGTCCTAAGATGTCAACACAACTAGTAGAAATAGTTGTTTGGGATGTTAAAGTGGTGATACTGTAACAGTGACAACTTCAGAGCTCTCCAATGTGAAACTAAGTCTTTTAAATGCTAATCTCTTGAATCAATATGTGTTGCATTGAATCACTCTATTCTAGAGTAACTCAAGAGTGTGTACATGCACATCTGTTTCTCCTAGTCACCTCTGCTCTCACTCTCCATGTTACATAGGGAATTAAGCACATTTAAAATGTTTCATTTCTAGTCCATAGTATATTTTTTCACTATATTCTCTCAACAGTTCTGGTTTTCTTGTTCTGAGGCACTGCATTCTTAATTTTTCTTGTTTTCTTGACAAGAAAAGTAGTACAATGCTTTTCCAAAATGAACAATTAGAACCACACTTCAGTTCTTTGAACTAGCGCATAAAGGTTTTGGGTTGCATATATATTCCTCTTGTCTGCAAATACTTACAGGGCCTTCTTGGCATTCTGAAGTTTGAAGCTGTGCATTATATTGCATGTATCATCCTGCAGAAGAGACTGTGGGTCACGTATGGCTTTTTATGTATCCAAATCCCAGGTCATCCACAATTTCTGGTTTTTTTTCTTCTAGTATAGTGCAATTCTGTATCAAAAACTGCAGGAAAACTTATCACGGTCCTATTTAAAATTATCCCATAAACAGTTGAAAGCCATCCATTGCCACAAAATGTTAAAAATTAAACCAAAACTGCAACCTAAATCCCCAAATCTTTACTTATGGTTATGTAGTTTAACACAAAATCGGCTCTTCATCTGCATTCTCTTGTATGGGGCAAAAAGTAAAAGCCACTTACTGAGCAAAAGAAATATATATCAGCTACTCTAAGAGTAAGTCAGTCAGAGTAGCTCAGTTTCTCAGTCAAATACATTGCCTCTTCTTTACACTATATTAAATCTGAGAGAACTCAGATTTCAAGTTTGAGAATGTGTAGCAAGATTATGTCTGTCCTGCCTTTAACAGATAAAAAAATTATAGGACATCTTGATTGGTCCATAGAACCAAAGAAAACGAGTGAGTAGTGATAATACATGTGATAACACACTTCCAGAGACTGACCCTTCCATGTACAGGCAAAAGCGTAAAATCTTTCCCGCCTGAATCCCAAGCTTCATTTTTTAGGAAAGTCTGATTGTAATTTTACTGATTTTGCGTGTTTTCTAATAAAGTGTTCTGTTGACCAGTGCAACGGTACAGAACAGCTAAAACACAGAATATTTAAGCTGTGATTGGGCAGGCTAAATATTATTGTCCAGATAACAAGTTAGGGAGTAACTACAAGTGCTCTTATGCCTGCAAATCTGAAAGGGCAGTACCCCTAAGGAGGGGAGCAATGACAAGCAGCTGGGGACAGGCTGAGGGCAGAAACTTCTTGACTCTGCTTAGCTGAAACTAGAGCTGCATGTCTGATTATAGCTATTGCACTTCACCTGCTCTGAAATGTTTTTTGTATTGGGGTCTTCAGCTGACAACTTTGCAGAACTGCTGTGGTGGCTGTGCTGCCCCCAGAAATGGCTTCTGGGACAATAAAATTTCCCTGTAGGAGGAGGACGGCTTGTCAAACCTTTAAATTGACACACTGATAAATTCCCAGTTATGGACTGTTGTGGTTTAACCCAGGAGGCAGCTAAACACCGCACAGCCATTTGCTCACTCCCCACCTCCTCAGTGGGATGGAGGAGAGAATCAGAAAAAAAGAAAAAAGTAAAATTCATGGGCTGAGATAAAGACAGTTTAATAGGACAGAAAAGGAAGGGATAATAATAATAACAACAACAACAACAACAACAACAACAACATACAAAATAAGCGATGCACAATGCAACCGCTCACCACCTGCTGACTAATACTGAGCCAGTTCTTGAGCAGCGATTGCTGCCCCCTGGCCAACTCCCTGCAGCTTATATACTGAGCATGATGTCATATGGTATGGAATAGCCCTTTGGTCAGTTTGGATCAACTATCTTGGCTATGCTCCCTCCCAGTTTCTTGTGCACCTGGCAGAGCATGGGAAGCTGAAAAAGTCCTTGACTAGTATAAGCACTACCTAGCAACAACTAAAACATCAGTGTGTTATCAACCTTATTCTCAAAATAAATCCAAAACATAACACTATGTTGGCTACTAGGAAGAAAATTAACTCTGTCCCAGCCAAAACCAGGACATTTTTTCGTCTATATTGTTTATGGAACTTAATGAAATATATGAGTGATTTCCTTGCTTGCAGCTATTATTTATGAGGTTTAAATTCCGCCTTTTACCCACTATCCATGCCAAGGCTGATAGGAGTCCCAAGAGCACTCAAATGAGGTTAATTTGAAAAATAATAGGATAGCTGTAAATATGTAGGAAATATTTCCTTCTTTTTGACCTGTATCTATCTTTGCACAGATTATGTGCTTTACAGCGATCTTGAAGCTTCTGGTTTTTTCTGTCTTGGAGCATAATTCAAGACATCACCAGATCTCATCTCAAATTGAGATGTGATTGAGATTGCATCTCAAACTGCCTACCTATTGAGTTTGTGGTGGATTAGGAATTACCTGTGCCAGCTGAATGCTCCTTCAGTCTGAGAAAATTGTGGACTGATATTCTCAGTCTTGTGATGGTGATATTTTCCAGTAAACTCAATAGTAATGAGTGAGTACACTTGCTAAGCCATTCTGATGCTGAGAAACTTAAAAATTAGCATGTAGGAACCTATCTTCAGGATCTTGTTTTCAAGCATGTAGGCTTTACTATATATCCTTTCGAGAATTTTAAAATATAAGTTTCTAAAAGCTGTAGTTCACATGTATAAAACATGTTTGTGTTCACATGTAGTTCACATGTTATAAAACTTATAGGTAGATGACATAGACTTAATTACATTAAGAAACATTGGATCCCAAACAGTCCCAATGATTTTCATGGGAATTTTTATTCTGTGATATACTGTCCAACTTTTATTATTATATCTTATTTTCACTAAGTTTTCCACAACAGTGTTGCTATCAGTGTATACAAGGAGTTGGTGCAAGGTTGGATATTCACTTTTAAGGAGAAAGGGTTGTATTTTTTGCTTCTTTGTTTGTTTGTTTTAAATAAATCCTGCTGTGGCCCTGTGGGAATGATTCTGGTTACAGACACCTCATCTTGTTGAGAAAGTAAAGTTGAATGGTTTTTTTGGCATTAATAAAGGTTTGTCTAGGCAGATCCATCTGCTCTGCTCACTACAATTGGCCTCTTCAGAAAGATTTTTTGGCTGTGCCACCCTTGTCCCCATGGACAGGAGGTGCCCAATCCCCAGGGCTGGGGCTGTCCTGGCTGCCCCCTGACTCCCTGGCCTGTGCTGCACCCTGACACAGGGAACAAGGAACTGACTATTGTGCAAAAAGAGCTGAATTAAGTAGTAATTTGTAATTTATGGAGGATAAATTCCTTTGTACAGCAAGTCATACCCACATCACACAAACTCACCTGTTGGACCAATACATACTCTTAGTAAATCTATTGTGCCCCGTTGTGAATGGCAAAACCATAATGGTAAAGAAAATACATTTACGAAGTTTTCTTCTGAGGATGACATGGCTATGTATAGTGACATTCTCAGGAAGACAAAAAAGTATTTTTTGAAAGAGTAGTACATTCCCATGCTTTTACTGGGGATAAAGAAACAAATATACCATTTTTGGCCAACAGGTAAGTGATCAATGGATGACAAACTTAGAGCTGTATTTCAAATGTGTTTTCATAGATAATGAATATATGTTGAAACTGAACACTCTGTACTTTTTTTAATGGTGTTACTTACATTTTATCTATCTTGGTTCTCATTAGAAGAAAGTAATCTATAAAGATATTTTAAAAGTTAAGATAACTCTGAATTTCGCCAATAAACATATTTTTAAATGGCTCGTCTTTTCCTACCGAGGACATTCCCATTTGAATGGGACTTTATAGCTTTGCTCAAGACTCTTGTGTTTTTATAAACAGTGTTTTCATATACTGTCATGTTGTTTGTAAGAGTGTAGAAGAATTTCTTTTAATTTCTGATCTTATTTTGCTCTTGGACTAATTCCTTTCAGGTCATGTGTTTGATACATTGTTGCAGAACCGGAAGGAAATATTTGGGGAGAAAGGCAGTGCTGAACCAGCTTCTGCTTCTACAGGCATAAAAGTGAAAAGCTTTTGACCCCTCAGCCAAAGGTAAGTATAGCACTAACCTGATACCTACTGAAATCTGTCAACTGATTTTGGTTGATGTGGAGCGTCCTGCCATCAGGCCTCCAGTGTTTTGAAGACCTAGCAAAATAAGAAGATAAAGGAATGGTTGTCTGAAGAAGAAAGTCATCAAACAACAACAAAAGGGTGTGATTTGATCCATTCAGGAAAGAAGGGCAAATATAGACAAACTTTGGCTTTGAAGGTTGTGACTGACCTCCACAGGACTGAGCTAGAGTAAACTGTGCACACAATAAGCAGATGAGTTAAAAAGCACTAACAGTGTGGAAATTCCACAGTATCGGGCATAGCAATTGTTTAGACGTGCCCACTGACATCTGCCACTATGCATATTTGTTTTGCACTGGCTCCTGTTGTGCTGCTTCATGCATACAGCGTATGGGGCCAGGAGGGAGCAGAGTAGACAAACCACTCCTGATGTCTGTTGTCCTTCTCCTGGCAACTTCTTGCAGTTACTGAAAGATGCAATGGTTCTTCATCTTACATTCCACTCTGCCACTGCCTTATGTATATTTGTACTGTGCTTTCCCCAGTGACAAAATGCTGAATAGCTCCAAACGCTCATTTCCTTGTATTTTCTGACTGTGGATTTTTGGCTTCCAACAGTACATGGTAATTTCAGCCGAGAAGGAAAATAATATCCTTTAGATGTGATGTTCCACTAGTAAAGAGTCAATTTTCTTTATCCAGCTGCAAATTGTTTTGGACTGTGAATTATGCAGATTGTGCAATAAAGGAATATAACACTCATGTCACATGTCCCTAGAAAATAGATCTGTTTTATAGGGATATAACTCAGTTTGAATGTGGTCCTTGGTATTCTTCACTGGTCTCTATCAATTCATTAGTATTTAAATTTATGTTAATTTCATCAAGGTGTGAAAAGATCTTTTTTTGCATATACATGAACTAACGATATTACTATTCAACCAGCTATTTTCCTTTTTTTACCCAGGAGAAGCTTGTTGTATGTTAACAGAAAGAGAAAAGGAGACATTATAAAAGCCCATTTCTGAAAACTCAGGAAACAGAGCCATTGAACCTGTTTTTAAAGGAGCTATCCAGTATTCTCTTTCCTGGTCTGAGTGAAAATTTTGAGTGGTATCTCCATGGCAAGTTACACTTATATACATGACAGAGAACTATCGGTTAGCAGATGTATATTACTCTATAAGGTTACCATCTTGGGACATTTCAGCATTACACTATAACTATGAAGATTCTGTAGAAAGACAATAGTGCTGGTGGAATGTATAAATGTTTATTACATTTCAGAGTTGAATAAATAGTGGACCTCAAATTTTTAAAGGTCCATATTTTCTTCAGAAGTGACAATGCAAATTAAAATTTTTGGAGAAAGCAGCTCGTACCTTTAGTCAGTAAACAACTATAATTTTCTGTTAAAACTACTGTCAATTCAAAATAATCTTAGGAAACATTTTTAAGAGGCCAGATTTAACTTTTGTTACTCCCTTTGAATGTTGTCTTCTATTTAATTCCATTTCTGGAATAAGGTACTGTTTCTGCTGGGCCAACATAATTAATCATCCTTATATATGGAATTAGTATTTATGAACTATATCCTTTTATTGAATGAACGAAAACAAAAGGTATATTCAGTGCGTTTCCAAAGACCTTTTAAGCGGCTCAACAAAGCACATAATACAGGCCTTGTCTTACATGTCTGTGATGATACAGTTTAATAGTGTTATAAGGCTATGGTGGTGTGTAGTTGTCATGATGGTAGATTGTGCTGGTCTGTATAGATTTACTGTCATTCTTTAGGCTTTTCATACATGACAGAGGTTGTCTGAAGCACAGCAGGAACATGAAGCTTGCAGGGGTTAAGTGTTACTTGCCTCCTGGCTCGCTACATAGTCCTCTCTGCACACATACAGAGATGAGGTGCAGGGTACATCCGTCACTGGACCGATGACATGATGGATTACTCATGTCATTGTCAGTACAGTCAAAATCACTCTGCTGCCGATAAGGTGGTCCTTTTTCTTTACTCTGTTTGAGTGAAGCTGTTTTTCCCTCTGGTTTTAAAACCGTGGCTCTCACAAACATCCCTGAAATCAAAGATGGAAAAGACTATTTTTAATTTTACAGAGTAGCTTTGGCCACAGGAGACAAATTCCTTTGAAAATTACTTTCAAAATGGGCAGATGCATATTAAATATTTTACATTACTTGATTTCTTCTGATCCTGAAAATAAAATACTTTAAGAGGCACACTGAATGTTTTTCTGAACTCATTCTTCCTCACAATTTATTAGAGACAGGCTCAAGTTTGAATTGCTAGCATCGCTTCCTGATTCTTCTTCTCTGTAGGGTACATGAGAAAAGAGACAGCTATCTTTGTAGTAGCACTGGAAGAGAATAAAGCACTGGAAAACAGCAGGGCTTTGGAAGTGTTTGGAGGGGAGCTTTGCGAGAGCTGGGTGGTGCCAATAAAAAATTCAACAGGGGCCCTAATGCTGCTTGGCTCTGAGCTAGTCACAAATTCTTCTGTGTGTAGTGCTTGATGCTGCAGCCTTTCCCCCATGCCAGCTGGTTCTGTAAAATTTAAAGGGGATGAGCTGCGGAAGAGACAGTAAATACAGCTCAGACAGGGGTACTGAAATCTCCACTGCAGAAGAAGAGTGCTGAGCACAACATCTATTTTCCAGGAAAACTGCTGTCAGCGAGGATTCAATGAGAGTTATCGCCACAGCCTTCCCCGACACAAAGTTTTCCTCCATAATGTCTTTCCCACCCTGTCCCCCACAAGCCTAAAGGTGGGATTAAGACCTGAGCTTGCTCTTTACTAAAGTTGTGTAAGAGATACAGATGATCCACAAACAGGCAAACGTGTTTGGCAGACAAATGTGAAAGAGCCTTGCTGGGCCTCTGATACTGCACGAGCAGCGCTGCTGTCCCATCATGGATATTACAAGGCTTTTGTGGCACACAGGGGTGCTGCTCCATCCACAATGGCATGGTGAAAACTCAGCCTAATTTTTTCTTATATTCTGATCCTGAAGACAAAACTTTCACTGGAAAAATTGTGCTTGGGGAAGGAAATCATAGTCACTGTCCGGTTACTGGGTATAGAAGACAGTTGGGGTGAAGTGTATGCAGGCTTACACGGAACTGCAATAATCTTTTTTATTAGTCAAGCCTTTTTGCAGCCTGTGCTCTTAACCTGAAATATATAGCATAATTTCTATCCCACTGTAGATTCCATTTTATTTATAATTTCATTCCAGAATGTGTGTATCCACATGCACACAGAGTGTAAACGTACTGTGTTGTCTGTATATATTGTCTTTGCAAATAATCATAGAAAGCACAAAAATTTACTGAATTATTTCTGTCTTAAAACCAGAATTTCTTTCAAAAAACACATGATTGCATTTGCCTATGAACAGGAAAACCTTTCTACAGAAGCTACATGGCAGCTGACTAACTTAAAGAAAAACAAAACAACCGAAAGCTTGCGTATGCATATCGAGAGCACAAAAGATACATACTCTCCCATACTTACACATCCACGTATGCTGATACATCTAAATAGTTTTGTTTTGAAGTTTTAATCAGATTTAAATGTAAAGTTATTGAAGAGAACTGTGTGGTCTGAATTTTAATCCCTGAACCCACCGGCTTCTTTTTTATTGCATGTGGTGTGGCCTTGAATTGCAGAATGTTTTAAACATACATAATGAGCTCAATGTCAAACTGTTGAGCCTTTTGTCTTTAACAATAAGCACTTAGCTCAACTAAATGAATAGAAATTGCTTTAGTGAATTACAAAAGCCAAGGTTTTACAGTGCACTAATACTGACATTAATTAATGTAGACATTGTCATATTTTACAAATATATGGGATTAAAATCAAACGTTAAAAAAATGTAACATACATCAGTAAACTGCCCAAATTTCAACAGTCATAGATGCTGGATAAAAGTACTTTTTCCTCCATGAGTAACATTTTTTTTCTGATTCATTTGCATTTATGTAGGCTACACATAGAACATATGTGGTACTGGTCGAATGGCAAGAATCGGAAAGAAATAATGTAAACAGTATGTGCAATTTCTCTAACTTGGAAAGAGATTAGATCTCCAATTCGTAACAGACACTTTCTTCTATCGTATTTCCTAAAGGGCGTTTGTAATAGGATAACTTTTCTAATGTTAGAAAATAAGAGAACTTATTTCCTTCCCCCAAACCTGGAGCAATATTCAGAAATTTACAGTGAATGGCAATTCATCCTTTAGAAATCCCTTCAACCTAGTACTAGAGTTGCTGCCAGAGATCTGAATGCTTTTGCCTAAATCTCTGTAATCCAATAAGCTTTTGTGTTTAGCAGCTTGTTTTGAAACTTGTATAGCACCCCAGCCTGTGTCTCCGTATGTTCGTTTGCAGGCAGGTGAGTGCCCGAGGGCCTGATTATTATTCAAGCCAGGAGGCCTTCACAGCCCCAACCAGAATGTAATTTGTAATTAACTGTCATTTACTTCTGTCTGCACTGACTTGTTGTTCAAAAGACAATGTATCTGAGCTGGTCACTAGCTTCTCTTTGTTGTGGATATGATGTCTCTCAGATCTAGTTGTATTCATAATGTTTAGAAAACCAAGTACTTGCACTCTTGAAACCAAAGCGGGAAGGGGATTTCACTGATTTTTCCTAAATAAATTAGGTATATGAAATTACGAATGCTTAGGTATGTAAAATGAAGCATTTGATGCTCTGGGATGAGTTTCTGAGCAGAATAGTTAAGTTCATATGAGACATACTTAATTGAACTCCATTAGGGATAGAGCCTTCATGATCTGAACTTATTATAGTTGAGATCTGTAAAATGAAAGTGCATATTTAAGTTGTGGGAATTTTTCTTAACCCATTTTAAACACTGCAACTGTATTTTCTCACTGAAGCGGGGACACTAATGTATTCTGTGAATGTACCCATATCATGAATTTGTAATTGTCCCCGTGGTAATCTTTTGTTAGCCAAAATAAACAAAAGAATAACATAATATCCACATTTATTTCTTTAGGAATTGTGCTTCGAATTATTATTGACATAATTTGAATTCACAATCGGTAAAAAGTTAAATAAAAATCCTTTTCTGTTTAAACTCCGTTTCATGAACTTTGTCAGAAAGCACGCATGATATCGTTCAACAATAAGTACCCGCACACAAAGCCACTTGAAAAATAGGTTAAACTGAGTTAATTCCGACCTTTAGCTCAGCCTAAAACCACTCTACTGCTATTTTGCCAGAGCAGAACTTTCGGCCCGTTTCATCTCTCCTGTCGCTGCTGCTGCTGCTGCTGTTTTCTTCTTCCACCTCCACAGGTGCCATTGCCGCCCCTCGCCTGCGGCCGGGCGGGAGCGGGGCTGCCCGGGCAGCGGCACCAGGAGCCCGCCCCTGCCTGTGCCCCTGCGCGCCCACCGATGGCTACGAGGAGCACCTCCCTCCGGTTCGGCGCCGCTCTTGGCCCCCTCTGTGTTTCCCAGCGCTATCATGTCAGAATTGCATATTCTGGGCGGTATATACTGGTCAAGGGGATGCATAAAAAGGCTCAGTGGCATTCTTTTGTCGTACTTAAAAAAAGGGAGGGGGGGGAGTAAAGAAAGAGAAGAAAGAGCAATGTCTATAGGAACAGCTTCCCCCCCCCGCTGATTTGCATAAAGTTGGATTAAACAGCGCTTCAAGCCCCAAAAGGCTGATTACTTACACTGGGCCTTATTAATTATTTCCTTCTTTATTTGAAACAATTAGGGGGAGAAAACAAACACGGCGTCGCTACCTCTTTAAGATGGGGAGCAGTGAAAGCGCAAGACCCCAAAGAAAGCCTGCTTTTTGTGGAGTGTTTTCTGTTCCCACCAGCCACGTCGGGGCTAGCAATTCCCATGTGTTATCAAAAGAGACAAGAAGCAGCAGGCTTTAGCACCTAGCTGAGCGGGATTGCTACATGCCACTCTAAGTGCGATTAAGCTTCCTTTAGTGCACCAGTGACATCACTGATGGCTCAAAGCTGCAGCTACTCAAGAGTATTAGAATGCATTTCATGCTTGGCTTACTCAAAACTGCAGAGCTAAAATTTACACCTTATTTGATGTTCTTCTCCCTGCTGTTAATTGGTAAAGGGATCTCTGACCCTTTTGATCTCTGCTACAATCCTCTAAATGCCCAGGTCTGCTAAACTGTTCAGCAGGAGATGCTCAGCAGTTGCCCAGAAATGTGAAGTCTTTTTTTGGCTTTCTTGCCTTTGGTTTACATCCAAGTTGCACAGAAATAAGAGATGACAGTTGTTATAGATATGCTGGTTTAATTACTTGTCAGCTTATAGCTGATATCTCGGCTAGCCAACGTGGAAGCTTAACTTTCTTCTAGTAGCTTAAAGCATGACCAACTGCTAGTGCTTTAGTATTTAGCCATAAAACTCTGGATACATTTAAGATAAAAAATAAAATAGAGGAACAGCCTTTTTGATTTACTTGCAAAAGTGATCAGCTTTTGGTGCTCTTGATTTCATGTGGATCTTAGGTAACGTAAAATTATTTGGTCGTATTGACATCTAAGTGGATATTGGGCTTGTTTTAATTCCAATTTATAATTGCATGGGGAATACCGAATACACTTTTCCCCTGCTACCTTTGAAATGAGAGACTTAAAATCTTTGTGGGAATAAAGGAGAGGTATATTGTGTTGACTCGACTACAGATATTACTATATAAACTTTTACCAGCTTTCCTTGAAGAGGCATCCCTTCAAAAGGAGCCTAGCACATATAATCTTAACGTATATGTGATTAAAAGCTGTTAGCATGCACACACCTCTGCATATGGCTGAATTAATTGCACGGAATACTGTGAATTTTAATGGAGGTGACGGTATCCGTTAAGCACCTTTGAAGAATTTGCTTAGTGAAGAACAAATGAGGAATGCCGTAATAATTGTTGCCTATAGGTGAAGGCTGGCTAAAACGTGACCCCACAGTTGAGACACCATACTCTCCCCCTCCAAACCCTGTCAGAGGATTTTTAGTGTTTATCCCAGGCTTTGTTATCCACCAAGATACATAGTTTCCATTGAAGTGAAACAGATTATTGGTTACTATAGTTTCCCTATTGCTCAATTCAGTGCTGTGAAAAGCCAGGCACAATAGGTTTAAAAGTCCAGTTAGGACAAATAAATCCATGTTGTGAAGAATGGGAGAGAAGATACCTGTTCTTCTGTCTTTGATGTATTCTTTATTTTGTAGGATAGAAGGGGAATTAGTGGAGGGTTAATTGTTCGGTGCTGAGAGCTCTGTTTTCCAGTTTACTGCAGAGTGAAATATAATGCTTTAAAGACAAAGTGAATATTGTTTGACTTCTTCCCCTCCCCCCTCCTTTCCAGTTTTCAAGATGTGCAAGATACTGTAGCTGTGCGGTGCAGACAGGAATACAGATTTGTGAGTTTAATCTCTGGCATTATGTTTTCCCTGCACCGAGTTGCATCCGTATAGTGTTTGCCTCCTTTCCGTGCCAAAATGGTATATGGCATTTTCTTATATCCTGAGAAAATTACTCCACCCAGAATTCTGAGGTTAAGCTACAGAAAATTTACATTAAGGAAAGTGAAAATGTCAGCTTTCACCAGGATACATCAAGAACCAACCATCTCAGCACGCTGGCAAAATTAATGTATTCTAGAAGGCCAACACACAAATGTTAAGAGGGACTTGATGATACAGTGCAGATTAAAGCAGTGGCTTTTGTGCCTCTGGAAGCTATGTTTGCATTCAGCCCAGTATGACTAGGAAAAAAGTTAATTTGATTTGATAGCTGAAAAGGTCACACATTTTGTTCAGCGCCTTGCATGCTTTTTTTCTTAACTAGATTTCTCCATTTCAGCCAGAGCTCACTTCTAAGGATTTCTGTTTTGCTAAAGCCCTTGTTGAATCCTGCCAAGAAACAAGTTGTGGACAGCATTCTACATGCATAATACAATAGCAAAATGGAAAACCACTGAAGTCAAACTGTGTTCCAAGCTTATTTGGCTTCATTTATCCTATATTTCTTATTCTTCTGTGCAAGTTCATGGGGAATAGGAAAAAGGATGGAGGGAAACAGAGTTAATCAAGCTCAGCCTGCAAAATACAGCACAGGTAAACCACAGAAAAGCTTAAATATTGGCAATCTCTACCAAAAGTGCAACCTTCTTCTCTGAAGGTGTTATTTGACATTGCTGAAGGTTTCATCTTGATTACTTTCAATAAAATCCAAAGTAAGGATGACTGTCTTGGCTCACTAAGCAACAAGGTTTTATCACTAATTACAATCCTTTATTACCAGTAGTTTAATAGGTTTATGATAGGTCATAAAACAATTCAGCATGGGAGTACATAAAAGGAATAGGTTATACAGCTGTGACATCTTAATATCTATTCAT
Organism: Pelecanus crispus; assembly: GCF_030463565.1. Lineage (NCBI taxonomy): Eukaryota > Metazoa > Chordata > Aves > Pelecaniformes > Pelecanidae > Pelecanus > Pelecanus crispus. The sequence goes on from NC_134644.1 coordinate 104,373,673, forward strand.
TGTAATCATTTTATGATCTTTAATGGTAGTATTTTTTAAATAAGTTTGTATGCTTTTACATGGAATAGATGGCCACCAAAAATGGGAGGTGGAGGAAAACCACATAAATATAGAGTAAAACACTTAATGAGGCATTTTGAAAACTTCTAATGTCAAAAGCATGTAGACTGTATCACGCATGTGGAGTCTCATTATGGGTAATTATAATAAAATTATAAGTGCTATAATAATTCTAACCTTGAAGGCACAATAAAGGATAGTTATATTTGCCTTCCTAGCCCACACATCTGAGACATTTTCCTCATTAATTATATTTCATGTAAGTATAATTATGTAGTGTAAGACTAAAATTCGAAAGCATTTGCTAAATCACTGTTAATGGCAGCCTTATTCTTCAGAGCTTTAATATAACTAATTATATCTAAAGTTATAGGCTGAAATAAGAAAGGGAAACAAAGTAAAATTTACACTGTATGGGATTTTTTTTCCCTACTGATTGTTTTAATCTGTAATGTAGTTAATGAATGGAAAGTAAGTTAGTAGAGAAAATGGATTGTTGTTTGAAACCATAGTAAAAGTCAATCCTACTTCCTCCAGCATAAGTTATTTTGACTTTGGCTTCACTGGAATCATGTTGGTCTAAAACTCTACATTTTCTGTGACACAGAACATTATGTTATGTGCTTACAGACATTTTTGGAGATGGTATGCCTACACAAAGTATTCTGATGGTTTCTGTAGTGCATAAAATATTTGACTGCAGTTAAAATATCAAGTCACATCATACATTATAGCAGGAACACCATGTTTTGAAATGTTGTAATACTTAATTTGCTAAGATTTGGCTTGTCATATTTGTTCACAAGTCTGTACCTTTATCCATCCACTAATGGCTACATTAGAGGCTTTGTTGGTAATATAATTATTTCAACTTTACATTGAAAGTAAATGTAAACACAATACCTCAATATGGAACAGTTCAATACAAAGATACAGGTTTTATTTTTCTTCTTTATGAGCATTATTTAAATGACTACGAACAACGCTACGTATTTTGGGATAGAAAAGCAAATATATTTTCACAGAAATAAAGGAGAAGAAAAATAACTCAATGTAATTTAAGTTTTTAAATAACTTAGGGTAGTTATTGACTTTAAAAAAATAATGCTTACTATTCAAGGATTTTTTTTAAAGTTCAGCCACTGAATAGCTGGAGGAGGGCAATCTGAAGTTCTTTCCAATGATGAAAAGATGATTTACAAGTTATTGTGAGCTAGTTTTGAAGAGGGAAAATATACAGGGATGCAACAGGCCTCCCCAAAATTAAAGCTATACAGCTAGCTTCCTTCCTGTCCTTACCATAGTTTATTATGTATTACTACAAAACTGGATATAGCTACAGAGTGTATGTGAGAATTTAACACGCCTAACATAACATAAACATGTTTATTCTATATGTGCACATACAAACACATAGCTTTTTTTTATATATATATATATTCCTACATTAACTATATCATGATTTCAGACTTTATCAGGATCAATGATGCTCAGGTTGAGACACTCCATAAGAATACAGTAAATCATCTTTTAATTGTCACTTGCTTCTGGGTGTTTCATCTACCTGCAGACCTATTCCAAAGTAGATATTTAGATGCACATCACAGGTTTATGCACTTTTGACGTTCCAGACAAAAGGATTTCTTCAAAGAGCAGTGTTTTGAAGGACCTTATAATGGAAGAGGAATACGTCAGGCCTGATAAATTTCTTCTGTCCACAGGGAGGAGGCTGGGATGTAGAAAAAAAAGAGAAAAATCCTGAGAATGGACTACATTTGTTCTGTAATCCTTGTAGATGCTGCAATCGTCCGTATCTGTGTCACATTAGAGCACCAAGTTTTAGCTGAGGTTATAACCTAAAAAACAGTGCAAGCAAGACTAACAGAAAGAAGATAGAGAGCTTCTTAAGTATAGTTTTGAACCAAGGTCTCCCTAAATCTTTGCCCGCTTGTTTGCAAGGACTGCTTCATATTTTCTAGATGGAAATTATATCTGGTTCTTTAAATGGATAAGGAAAGGGATATTTTTATGTCAGAAATCCCTTTCTTTCTATGCTGTTTTGGTCGAGTTGCAATTCATAGAGCTGTTAGAAAACTGAGGTCTTCTGGATTTAAAATAGAAAGGGCTATGGTAAAACAAAGGGAATCCTGCTGTTGCAGAAAATTCTCCCTTTTGTGGTCCTTAGCTCCTTTTCCTTCCAGAGACACACTGCTGCAGGACTAGTCTATTTAGGTGGGATTTGTGAGAGAGGATTTGAGGAGTTGTACTGAGGTACAGAGCTGGTGTGGTAGTGTTTGGATTTATGTTGAGGCTTTCTCATGGGATTACTTAATAATTTCAGCTGATATAGTGTTTGTAATTTAACCACGCAGTATTTGGAATGCCAAGCACCCATCTTTTTGTATATGTTTTATAAACTCAAAGAGTAATGATGTCAGTTACGCACCTACATCCCCGTTATTCATTTAAATAGGAAAATCTTATTGTGCCTATCAGTCTCTCTTTGCACAGAATGCAGTTATTAAATTGTGGTTGTTCTGTTTCTGATAAAATGAATAATTTCCCTAAGCAAATAGTCAGTAATAAGTGAAATGGCTTTAATTACTTTGATGCCATAGTGACAATTTCTTTTCTTTTCTTTTTGGATGTTCTCATTACGGAGGGTCTGTCTATGAAGACAAGTAAGGGGCTGTTGCTAACAGGGCATGTTGCTAATAAAATCTTTTCCACTCTTTCCTCTCATTTCACATCCTACTTTGGGCAGTGTTTTGACAGAGGTTTTGTGGAAACAGAGTATCGCAATATGGTACTACCTTTGCTTTTTGAGTCCCTTTTTTCTTTTTTTTTTTCTTCTTTTGCCTGCTTTGCGCATCCTATACTAAAGGGTAAAGCCATGGGAGGATTCAGGTGTGATAAATGTTAAGTGCTGCCATAAATTAGATGCAGTGAATAATGTTAAGCACCTACAAATTAATCAAAGCAGCATCTATCCCTTCAGTGCCTGGCCCTCAGACAACAATAAAAACCCAATGTTCCTAACATCTCACTAAAGGGCATGGGCTGATCAGCAAGTAATACTGAACACCCACATGTGGAGTGAGGAGCCAGCTGAAGCAGCTGATAAGAAACATAATGTGATACTCGAGCCCGATATCTCAAGCCGTCCCTCTCTAGAGGTTATCTGAGGGAAGATGGCAGAATGGCACTGTCTTTAGGATATCTATGTTTTGGAAGACCCTCTTGAGCACTGCTGAACGCAAGTAGTCTTCCACTGAGATGGACAAGGCTACTTGTTTTCAAAATGTCATTGTCAAGATGATAGGACTGCTATTAATGTATTTATTGCATTCATTGTTATTTAAAAGCAAGTGTGCTGAGCTTAATTTTCCTTGGAGAGAATCACCTTGTTTTAGTGTAACTGCAATGAATTTTCAGCTGTGAGGCATAAACTGTCACAGATCTTTCATGTCGCAAGCTCTTTCTCTTTTGAGAGAAATGAAGGAATCTTCCTTCACTCCAAGAGGAACTAATGCAACAAGAATATTCAAGTCCAGTCACTTAATGGTTTTATTTAACAACTACTTCAGAGTTTTGCCTCTATTCTCTGTTTGCTCATAAGTCCTCTTTTTCTGGAGGTCCTTTGGCTTTCCTCAGACCTTTTTTCTACGTGCACCAGTGTAAATACTTTTCCTGGTCATCAGCAGGTCTTTTTTTGTTGGTGGTGTTTTGTTTTGTTTTGGGTTCTTTTTGTTAATCAAAAAGGTCTAGACTACCTTGTCCCTTAATGTTGTATTACCATCTTCTGGAAGGCTAAAGGCTTAGAAAAGTTGCCTAGCTAGTGGTATTCAACTGAGTGTTCCTATAGGGTATCCATCAAATGTTTCCTTCAAATCTTGTTCCTCTAGCATGTATTGAGGTAAGCAGAATTAGGTCTGAGGTCCATGCCTTTCAAAGAAATAATGCAGCTTGAGGATAATGTTAACAGTGTAAAATTATAGAATTACAAGTCTTACCATAAAAAGTGCAGCAGAGCATAACTTATGTCTTCCATTATTAGGATTAATACAAAGAAAGTATTTTACCTACCTCAAAGTCTTTCTTCACTATGCTATTCATTATCTAGTGCAAATCTACTCATCTGCCTCTGTTTTCTTGCCTTTGATTAACTTAAATAATTTCATGTATGCTTTTTATCTTTTTCTGATTTGATGCCTAACTTATTTTCAGCACATGTACCTACTCTTTACTAGAAACAGCACTCAGCATTTCAGCAGTTTAACCAATTGTCACATACGGTCAAATTGTTGTCTCACATAATTTCCCCTTAAGCATAGAAAATGCCCACCTGAAACATTATTTTCATGTCCTTATCATGAGTAACAAAATTTCCCCATTTGTAGTTGTATCAAAATAATTGCTGGAAAACAAAAAACTTTCCCTACCTCCTAGATGTAATTCTCTTCAAATTTTCACTGAAATGTCCTTTCACAAAAGGTAAAGTATCAGTAAAACTTGTACACCAATCAAGTTTGGATTCCAGTGAGTTTCGGACTGGTTTCCTATGCAGCTGTTGTCTGACTTGGTATTCAGACTTAAAAGGAATTTTATCTTTGAAAGAAAAGTTGTAATTATCAACCTGCTTGAATATGACTCTACAGAATGAAATGTTTGTATCTGATTTAGGATATCAAGTTGGTCCAGTTAGTGCTGTTTTAATTAGTACTATTAAATTTCAAAATCTGTCTTTAATGGATTTTTGAAGCTTACCAGGATCAGATTTCATATGCATATCAACTGTTTGTACTTATTTACAATTTCCCCATGAAACAATTTTTAAAACTCTATTTTCTTGTTTTGGATTATAAGTAACCACAAAAACATTGAATTTTAAAAAGTATAGTTGAACACTTTTTAGTTTTTACTATATATTAGAATGTTGTCTGCTAGTTACTTTAAATAATAATCTTACCTCAAATATAATGTATGCTTAGATTACAGAATTTTCTCTTATATACCTGAAATGTTACTTCCAAACAGAACTGAGAGAAAAAAAGAAAAAAAAAAAAGAAAAAAAAAAAAAGAAAAGGAAGAAAGCACAATGTATATTCATTGCACCCATTTGAAAGCTCTTGATTCTCTTCCTAAAGGTGATTCTGTTCTCCCCAGACATATGATATAGTGTATTTCATAGCTAGAGATGCTCGTAATTTAAATAAAATTTTGAACAATGTTTTGGGCTTAAATTATTCTATACAAAAGGCAGTTGGAGAATTTGGGAAGGTTCCATGCTATATGAATGAGAGTGCTGCCATCTCAGAGAAAGAAGAGGATAAAACCAGTTAAGAGTAGAACTCCCCTGAACTTGGCAAAGCATTCCAGCTATCTTATTTCTGAAAACTCTGGATTCAATATTGGACATAAAAGACTTATGGGAAGTTTTACTTGTTTCCTCGACTCTCACACTGTTTCTATTGGTGGCATCTTGTTTTCATTAGCCAATCGCCTTGCACCAGCTTGTAGTCACCTCTCTTCTTGTCTACTGTCTACCAGACCTGGTCACTAGTGCAGTCATCTCCTTTCACCCAAGCCACAGGTTAGTGCCCATGAACCATTAGGGTTAAATGTCACATGAAAGAAGAACTTCAGCCCAAGCACTCCAATTTAATCCAGTCTTCCATGTACACTGATACATTGGAAACCCATTACTTACATTCATATGTAATTTCTCTTGTTAGTAGTCCTAGCAACCACTATGAGCAAAGGACATTTCAATCTGGCTCATAATTATTTATTATTCCTCTCAAATCCTTTGTGTTTCATTTGATATATTACCAGAAACTTCCTTAGGAGACCAAGGAGAGGAGAGACTTGGGAGGCTGCTTGTTGTCTGTGGGACAGGAGCACTGAGGGAAGGATGGAAATGTTGGCAACCTTGAAATCATCTCCACTCCACAGAGCTCCAGACCTGCTAGTTATTAAGTACCATTACTTTGCCCTTCTTAATGCAGTCTCACAAGATGGACAACATGCTTTATTAGAGCTGAGAGACTTTAAATTTGACATCAAATGTAACTAGCACAACTGCACCAGTTCCCAGCCTCATTTGATTCATACCCAAATTAATACCTCTTGGGCAGGATCTGAGCCAAAAGCCTCAGCATGCCATTCAACTTGGTCTCGAGGGTTTCATACATGCTCAGATTATGCATGCCTTTAATCCTATTGCACATTAAACAGCATGAATAGGACAACATCTTGGTCAGCTGAAATCCTAAAACAATATTTAGATCAGACTAACTGGTACTAAGCATCTTGTACTTAGCTGCTCCCCCAAACACAGTGTTTTTCCTGACAAGTCTTTCCTTGCCCACTGGGTCAGGGATCAAAAAGACTAAAACTTACAAATGATCCCCTGCTGGCTTCCAAATCCCAACCACAGAATCTGTGCTCAAAATCCTTTGGAAGAGTAGAAGTAGTCACTGAGGTGCAACTGTCAATCAATTTTTTCTCACTATTGTCTTTTATTCACTTCATCTGTTTGGATTTACACACTATTGTCACTCAAACTGTATTTGACTCAAAGGTGAAACAGCATTCTGTCATAGTTGTACACTCATGGACATGAGTGCTATGCACTCAGTGCTCTTAGAAACTACAGTAAAAATAAAATATTAATTGCAAGCTGCAAGAATTACCTATCTTTCCTACTCACAGGGTCTGTTATGATTTTGGGGGCAGTTATGATTTTTTAGAACAATATAAGGTATAGCTGTTACTGAGGACATAAAAATACCTTAAAGGAATTTGATAGCTTAGTTGATCAGGGTGACAGAAACAGGATGGAAGTTATCATGGAACACAATGTGCTGTGATTGTGTCCAGGCAACAAGAAGTTTGGAGACTGGGGTCTTATCAATTGGAAATTAATGAAAAGGAGGAAAACTTGGGTGTGGGTAAGGATGCAAGTAGTGTGATACAGTTGTGAAAAAGAATGGCAAGTTCCCAGGATACATTGGACTAAGGTAATTTTATCACAGACCAGGATTACTAGTACCGTCAGGGAAGACAATCATAAGACTTCATTAGGTATATTATATGCAAGACTAGTTATCTGTATTCAGGAAATATAGACCTAAATGCAGGGAAGATTGTTTTAAACTAAAGGAGGGTAGATTTAGACTGGATATAAAGAAGGAATTTTTTACAATGAGGGTGGTGAAACACCAGAACAGGTTGCCCAGAGAGGTAGTGGAGGCCCCATCTCTGGCAATATTCAAGGTCAGGTTGGACGGGGATCTGAGCAACCTGATCTAAAGCTGTCCCTGCTCACTGCAGGGGGGTTGGGCTAGGTGACCTCTAAAGGTTCCTTCTAACCCAAAGCATTCTATGATTCTATGATTCTAAGATTTATTAGGGACATGCAGTAGTTATTTTATGAAGACAGATTAAAAAGATCTAGCTTCTTTAGCATTATTAAAAGAACATTTAGAGGAATATAATAACTCTGAAATGCAGTCAGGGGTAAATACTCAAGAGGAAGAAGAGTTTTCAAGTAAAAGAATTAAATCAATGTAAGAGAAATGATAATAAATTGGTCATAAACACATTTAGCTTGCTAACTAGATGATATCTAACCATCCAAGAAATGAACTTCTAGTTTCCAAATAGGTCAGTGGAGTAGGAACTTAACTGTAAGATGGTGATAAGAAAGAAAGATTTTAAAACTCACAAAGAGAATTCTGGGAAAAAAGACATTAGGCTTGTGATATGAATTATTAGGTATCCAATGTGCCAAGGGGGTTGAAATGAGACAGAGTGCTATCTATTTACACTGCATATAGACTGCATTAATCTTGTGCCTTGTACCTCTGATAGTCACCTCTGGGAGCAAGGAAGGAATATTTTCATACCTTGATAAACAAGTGTTTTTTTCAGGATGGACAGTTCTCTTTTCTGTGAAGTGTTGGAAATTGGCCATAATTAGAGAAAAGGCATAGGCAGGACATTTAGATGCTTCTACTGTTATTCTACTGCAATTAATGTTCAGTGCCATACTGTTGTAGCTTCCTCATTTACACAGAGTAAAATGACCGCTTGGTTTGGCTTTAGAAGGAAAGATATCCCTTATTTGAAATTTGATGCACTTTTGTACTATGGAGCATGGTACTTGTTTTCTAGGCTCTCTTGAGAGTTTTATTTAATTGCTTCCCTGATAATGCAGGGATTTAGCTATTGGAGGTGACTGTAACCTCTTCTGTGTCCTTTCTGTGGCATACTGTACTGGTGACTTTTACTGAATATCTTAATTTTCCTTTGGTCCTGGGAAATGGGATAGGTTGAAGAAAGAAGAATAGATGTTATGTGGATAAATATAAAACAAACATCTACCACATAGTTAGCTGAGATTGTAAATGAATGGACTCAATGACCCAAGTGGTGCCTCCCAATCCAATCTTTCTGAATCTCTCAGGTCCCAACCCCATGACTACATGCGTTTAATCCCTCCCCTGTGCCACCAATTCCCCATTAATCTCACAGATTCAACACTTGCTCAAATCCCACATAATTCTCATGAATACACTGACGTATTTAACATTCCCCATCATCATCCTTTTCTGAACTAAAGATGTGCCTTGCAACTCTCAGGAAGTTAATCACTTTTCCATCAAAACAGCATTACTCCCCCAAAATGCAGCATATTTTCATACACCAAATACAAAATCTCCCATGCTACTAATCTTCCTTTCAGACTCATAAATTTTCCCTCACCCTTTACTAGAATCATCACCCACCCAAGCCAATTCCTTTCTAAAAGTGAGCAAAATATATCCCATTACCATCAGACAGAAAGACCTCCTGTGTCTGGTCCAAGTAGTTCTTCTAAATAAATCACTCCAACAGAGTTCTGACTTCATGTTCTTTTTCCATGTAAAATATTTTGCATTGCTTTTAACATATTGCCAGTACTTCTTGGGGTTATGTCTTTCTCGTCTCAGTGCTGGGAAACAAGTCCCTTTATGATCACATGAGGAAAGTTCATTCAAAATACAGAAATACTGAATATTGAATGATGAATACTGAAATAATACTTGGCTTCAGCTGCACGATGAAAAGCGGTGAACCCAATCTGAAACTCTAAAAAATATCTTTCCAAACTGTATTTCCATTGTTACTGGCAAACACACAGTGGGAACATGCTGTGACTAACTTTTGAGTGAGCTCTTATTTACCTGAACAGACTTACACTGAGAATTCGTGCTCAAGGAGCATTTTCTAACTGTGTTTAAGAAAAGTTGAATGTTTATCACAACTCTTCTTGTAAGCAATTGCTCGTTTAAAATGGACTGACAGTACGCTTCCAGTTATTAAAGAGGGAATGTTTTTAATGAGCAATGAGAAGAAAACTGGGCTTAAATCCCACCTTTGCCATTCCCTGTTACCTAGGCAACACTTATATTCTCTTTATATCTGTTTCCTCTTGTGAATGTTTGATATAATAATACTTAACTAATTCACAAGGGTGTTGTGATGTGAGCACTAATTAATTCATGCCTTCATAGCATATTTGGATAAAAGATGCTATGTAAGTATTAACACCATTATTTTTAACAGTATTTGTTTACGTTAACAAGGTATGTTAAAACCTTTCAGACATTAAACTCTGATTTTACATTTTCCTTCAGATTTCTCAAACTGACTTATCTAAACAGTAAGGAAGAAAATACGCAGAAGGGCCAAGAATAAGGGTAGCTGCTTTTTAGAAGCAGAAGTTTTAAAAGAAATGTGTAAAATTCAGCAAAACTAGGGAATAGATAGGGGTTTCTGTCAGGTTAGGATGATAAATGAAAGGGCCCTAGTGGCCCTTCTGTTTGTTTAGACCTCTTGTTCCTGCTACAACTCTGCACAAAACTAGCATTGAAGTGCCTACTGTTAAAACATAACATAACCTGACAATGATCAGCCCAGAGGGCTTTTCCAAGAGAAGGCCATATTGTTCTGCGTGGGGAAGTGCTCTAGCACAAGATGTCCTGAGACATGAAGGAAAGCACCGAGTGCGGAAGACTTTCCAGTACATTAGTAGTATATGAAAGCAGCTGACCACTCGTACATTAATATTGCCTTGTCCTAGAGACTGACATTTGGGAAAGCACTGCATAAGATTCTCTACAGACAGCTTGTTTTCTCCTTGTTTTATAACAACAGGCACAAAGTGCAAAAGATACCAGATTTAACATTACAGGGCCCAAACGCATTCTGTATATGGTTAAGATACTTAACTTTTATATTGTGCAGATGACTGAACAATTACAAATCCCATTATTTTTTTACTATGCACTATTTGTAAAGCCACTACAGAATGTTTACCTTGGGAACAGCTTTAGCATTAAGCATTTTATATACCAACCAGGCCATTTGTAGTTAAGCAGTTTTCTGCTAATGGCTCTAAAGTACTCTGGTTTTGACTCCAGAGGTTTTTTAAATGTCATGAAAGAGACTGAGGTTTATGATATATTTAAGATCTTTATTCACATCTTACACTTCAAATAAAGTAAACCAGTCTGATACTGAGTTGAAAACAAAATAAGAATGAAAGAAAATTATCATGAAATTTAATGCAAAAAGTATAAGAAGAACCTATATTTTCAAAATCTGTACATAGAAATTTAAGCAAAGTTGCTCTGAAACTTTTTATTTCTTTTTCTGTTTTTCTTTCTTTCCTGTTGTTTGTTTCTATGTAGCATATTGACATACCAAGATGTTTCTACTTATGCAGTGTAAAGAAACAGTAAGCACTGTATTGCTTGGTACCTCGGTGGAAATGCCTCATGTACAAACCTCTCCAGTTTGTACAGGTGGTTTTCATGTATGCATGAATTTCACCAAAGTTCGCACATCCCAGGGAAGCAGGTTTTTCACAGCTTGATCATTTGGCTGATTCATTGATTTACTGCAGCTTTTTTTTATGCCAGCTCTACTAACATGAAAGAGCTGGAAAAGGTCCACAGAGGTAATGCCTGGCAGATAGCTGGTGCAGCTCTAGTACTTCCCCACACAAAACAAGAGTCTCTTCTGCCTCTCAGACAACCAAACCTATAGCAAGCTGCCTCTGACTTGTAATAGCTCAGGGTATTGTTATGGTTGAGGAACAAATGAAGTTATAGAGGAGGAATAAAAACTGAGCTGCAATGAGAGCCAGGTACCTCTGTCCCACCCAGCATGAGGCAGAAACAAATACATCTTAAAACTCACACACTCCTCAGGCCTTATGGCACAGGAGAAGACTGATATGCACATTGTGAAACAATGGGAGAAAAAAGAAAAGGTAGTCTTCAGAAGAATGCTGGAGGACTTTTTAGGGGTTCCCTCCTCTTTTTTTAAACATTGAGAAGATTGAGTTAAAGTTGAAACACCATCAGTTTTATTTGAGGATCAATTTTCAATTGATTCACAGTAATGTCAAACTACGTGTCACTGTTGACTAATATGACATTGGTGGAAACTGAACATTTTTCCAGATCCATACACAGTGGTTGAATGTGATCAGTTCTCAGGAAATATTTTGGTGAGTATTATCTTACATTTCTCTGGGAAATTAAACTAGGAGAAAAAAATACCACCTATCTGTAGAACTATGAAGACATCTTCTCTTACATTGACAGTCCTCAAAAAGAATTTAAATTTTAAAGGAATCCTCACAAACAACGTAATTTTCTCACATATAATGAATATTCCCTCTGTTATTTACTAGATCAATCCATGCAGTCAGACATACAGTGAAAGGATCCAAGGTGCAGAGAAATTAGCAATAGAAAGAAATCAGCAAATCAACCTTTATGCATTTAATAGACTGCTGCACATTCCCTCCAGTTGCAAGCTCTGCATGAACATATGTTTCTTCTTTTTTTGTTTTCTAGAAAGCACTCAAGGGGCCTCTCTGAAAGTAGCAGGGGATGACACACAAGTTGAGTTTGCCAACACTTTCCCATGCAGGTGCTTTGCTCAGTTCATGGACACTACACTACATGAGTGATTCCTTCTGTTTACAACTATCCTACACACAAACTCAAGGAAAGTATCTGTGCCACTGCTGGTTTTCCCCAGTGTCTTAGAAATGATTAAATGTTCCCATTGAAGCAGATAATGAGGAACTCTGTGGGAAAAGAGATGCTTTTTTTTCCTGCATTTACATGCAGATTGTTTGAGATGCCAAGAATATGATTGTTAATGTGCATGTAAATATTCCTGATTCACACAACATATTTCAAGCATCAGCCCAAACTCAGATGGTGAAGTCATGACCAGATATCAGCAGGGGGTAACTAAGTGATTATGTGCTAATTATAGTTCTAAATGTCACTTTATGAATTGTATCTTGACACAAGTTAGAAGGTGTTTAGCAAACATGTCTCATTGATGGAAATTATAATTGAGGAACATACCTAATTTCTAGTTCTTGGGGTCTAGATTTTAAGGGTTGACATAACACAGAACCTAGGGTGTGCAAGACTCACCTAGGGGTCCCCCTGCTCTTTGTGGTACATTTTCACTTGCTGTCTAGAAGGTCTGGACAGTTTCTTTTTCTTCAGCTTCACAAAAGCCACATTATGAGTGCACAGAAAAAAAGGTCTTACTGGGTCAGAGACCTGGCCACTACCCCTTTGGAAATGCTTTATACAAATCTAGGACACTTGCCTCAGCTCTTAGCTTTAATGGCCAGTCAATTCTTTACTTTCCCCTGTTTCAATTGAATGTCAAGGTCCAACAGGCAATGGGGAAGATTGGCCAAAAGTGTTTTCTTGTTTATTACATTTTATATAAGTAATTAAATATGTATTGTAACGTGGCTGAAAACATAAGTTATTGCTTGTAGGGATCCTAAAACATTGAATGTTGAGTTCCTGCACCAGTGGATGTCTAACGATGTTGAGCATAGTGGAACAGGGGCAATAGGAGGATATGACAAACACACAGACTCCCTGGAATACGCTGTTTGGTGCTGATGAGGCACTTCACAGAGGCGTAGAAAATGTGAACTGAGGCCTGCTGAAGCAAAGTAGGAATTTGAGCTCTGGCCTCCCACATAGCAGGTCTGTATTTTAACAACCAGGGTACTGTAAAGAACGGGAATGCTTCCCTCTGGGGTCCATTGTGAGACAGAGCTCATCAGACCCAGGCACAGAAACACAGGAAAAGACGATCGAGTATTCCAGATGGTCGTAATATTCTGAATCGGATGAAAAGGGTGGTTTGAACCTCAGGCATGCTGGGCCCTATTTTGCTTCATTTAAAAATAGTTTACCTTAAAGGTTCTATGATTTGGCTCCAGGACACTAGGATTTCAACAGCTTCCTTTTCATGGTCTGCAAGTTCCATGTGAATTCTGGAAGCAGTCTTCTGTTTGAATTGCTTTGCAAAAGTAGATTTATTCCTGAAGATAGTTTCTTTCTGCATCTTCTTGTTTAGGAACCAATCCTGCTAACTTCCTCACCACAAGTGGACTTTTCTGTTTATGTCTGTTTTCCTTTGACATTTTTCTATTTTAGCTAGATGTGAGACTGAAAAGACAGCGTTCAAACACCTGTCTACAAGACTCATTCATCTTACGTTTACTAGAGAATAATCCATCAGCTTTAGTCACAAAATTCAAATTTGATCTGACCCTAACTTGTCCTTGCAGACCCATTACAACTGAAAGAGTAATCTAGAGGAGATTCTAGTATGTCATGAGCATCATTTAAAAACAAATAAGCATACACTTCAGGAAGTTATGGTAAACTGTAGACACAGAACCATGCTGAAAGGAGGACAACTGAATCTTTATTGCTGAGGGCAGAATTAGAGTGAAGAGCAGTTACACAGATGTACCAGAAAACCTAGTTTGGCCCACATTTATAACTGGATAGAAGAAATCTCATGCAGTTGTCAGAAAGTGTTGTTTGTTTTTGTAAACTGAATAATTTTGAGAACAGAATAGCTCAGACACAAGAAACATCACATTCTGCTGTTCTGATGTGTTGTGGAGGAGTCACATGTAGTAAAAGGCAGAATCTGAAAATGTATAAAGTTGTGTTTTCCTATGATACAGTAATGCTCAAGGAGTTACATTCAAATATGAGAAGATGGCAATTTGTATGCTGAAGGGTTTAAACTTATTGTAGCCAGGATTTTTGTCAGGAAATAGGAAGGAAGCAAAATTATAAAATAGGTATTGTGGTATCAAAACTCTCACTTTAAAGTTCAGGCCATAACCAGAATAGAATATTTACAGCAGGACACTACTGGTCAATGACTTGTATTTTCCAGTAAAGGACTAGTGTTTGGAAATCACGTGGGTACTAAACCATTAGAATGACAATGTTGTTTCAACATAAGTTGCCCTAAGAAAATGGGAAATAGGAGTTTTACCTTCCACTTCTGACCCCAATATTTTCTTCACCTTCACTGAACATATTTAACAACAATGCAGAGAATCAGATTGTTGAGCAAAGCTATTCAGTGGTCAAATGTGTGTTGTCAGAGAGTTCATGAAAAAGTCATTAGCTCTCCTCCCTTCCTCTTTCACTGTCAGGCAGAATCATGTCATAAATACAACCACTTGTCTAGCAGGATATCAATCTATCCAGGTATCACCCACTTCCTGTCTCTGGCCATATGTTTCTGTTATTTATGTCAAGAAAATAGCATTTACACAACCACTGCTAGTTGTTTACAGAAGTTTAACTCTTGTGATATAGTCCTGCTTGTGTTGCATGCTTTTAGCCCATAGATAATACATGAGATTGTACATTTTAAAATATGCTACCACATGCATGATAGAATAAACACAGACCTGAACTGACAGCACCATCTGCCAAACACAGTTGATGTCAGGGGAATGGTCTCTGCACAATATTCTGCTGCTCCCCCATGAGATAAGACTATTTTTTCTCATGGTATAACTACACTAAATTCAACTTGTTCATTTAGTACTCACATTGTTAAAAATCTCAGAAGCAGAAGGGACTCGGTCCTCCTAAGAAGCACTGCAGAGGAATAGTGGAAATTGAACAATTCTCACATACGTTTTTCTTGTTCTTACCACTAGTCACATTCTTGTTTACATACTTACACCAGAAATAAACCTGTGAGCAATGTATACATGACACCTAGATACTCAGTGCTCTGAAGTCATGGAAAAATCATAACATTAATCTTTAAATGGCCCATCTGAAAATTATATAGGGCAATCTGCCTTCAGATGCAGTCTAGCTTTTTGCAATGAAACATTAGCAATAATTGCAATTTTTTTCCTCTTAGAAACCCACATTATTCACAGTCCGTAATGAAACAAAAAGGTAAGGGTGATACTTAACTTTTTTTTCCTTTTAATATTTTAAAATTCATAAATTCATAAAATTCATAAATTCATTTTTAAAAAGGGAAGAAAAGAGGACCCTGGGAACTATTGACCTGTCAGCCTCACCTCTGTGCCTGGGAAGATCATGGAACAGATCCTCCTAGAAGCTATGCTCAAGCACATGGAGGACAGGGAGGTGATTCGAGACAGCCAGCACGGCTTTACCAAGGGCAAGTCCTGCCTGACCAACCTAGTGGCTTTCTATGAAGGAGTGACTGCATCAGTGGACAAGGGAAAAGCAATGGATGTCATCTACTTGGATATCTGTAAAGCGTTCGACACAGTCCCCCACAACATCCTTCTCTCTAAATTGGAGAGATATGGGTTTGGTGGGTGGACTGTTTGATGGATAAGGAATTGGCCGGATGGTCGCATCCAGAGGGTCGTGGTCAATGGCTCAATGTCCACATGGAGACCGGTGACAAGTGGGGTCCCTCAGGGGTCCGTACTGGGACCAGTGTTATTTAACATCTTCATCAATGACATAGACAGTGGGATGGAGTGCACCCTCAGCAAGTTTGCAGACAACACCGAGCTGAGTGGTGTGGTTGACATGCCAGGAGGACGAGATGTTATCCAAAGGGACCTGGACAAGCTGGAGAGGTGGGCCTCTGTGAACCTCATGAGGTTCAACAAGGCCAAGTGCAAGGTCCTGCACCTTGGACGGGGCAACCCCCAATATCAATACAGGCTGAGGGATGAAGAAATTGAGAGCAGCCCTGTGGAGAAGGACTTGGGGGTACTGGTAGATGAAAAGCTGGACATGAGCCAGCAATGTGCGCTTGCAGCCCAGAAAGCCAACCGTACCCTGGGCTGCATCAAAAGAAGCGTGGCCAGCAGGTCGAGGGACGTGATTCTGCCTCTCTACTCTGCTCTGGTAAGACCTCATCTGGAGTACTGCGTCCAGCTTTGGGGCCCTCAGCACAGGAAGGACATGGAGCTGTTGGAGTGGGTCCAGAAGAGGGCCACCAAAATGATCTCAGGGCTGGAACACCTCTCCTATGAGGCCAGGCTGAAAGAGTTGGGATGGTTCAGCCTAGAGAAGAGAAGGCTGCGAGGAGACCTTATTGCGGCCTTTCAGTACTTCAAGGGGGCCTACAGGAAAGATGGGGAGAATCTTCTTAGCAAGGCCTGTTGTGACAGGACAAGGAATAACGGATTTCAACTAAAGAAGGATAGATTTAGACTAGATATTAGAAAGAAGTTTTTTACAATGAGGGTGGTGAAGCACTGGAACAGGTTTGCCCAGAGAGGTGGTAGAGGCCCCATCCCTGGCAACATTCAAGGTCAGGTTGGCTGGGGCTCTGAGCAACCTGATCTGGTTAAAGCTGTCCCTGCTGACTGCAGGGGGGTTGGGCTGGATGACCTCTAAAGGTCCCTTCCAACCCAAGGCATTCTATGATTCTATGATTCTATGATTCTATGATTCTATAAACATTAGCCTGCTCATTTGAACTTATGTATTCATTCTCAAGAGCTGGCTTTATCACCACATTGTAATTGGAGATAACTGCTAGGTTTAGAAGGGAAAGAAAACCTTCTTACGTGTCCTACAGCAGCAGCAAACTCATAGCTGCAAGGTCCCTGAATATATGACAATCAGCATTTACAAGGAAATGAAACGGAGTGTTCACCAAATGTCTCAAGGAGCATATTTCTGCATTCAAAACACCACACCCTACAGTGTTAATGAGCACAAGTGGTCAATGTTGTTACCCAGTCAGGCTGGCTAGAAGCTAGAGGCCATTTTCTGGAGCTTATTGACAATGACAGTTGTCCACATCCCATACTGTGATAATCTTAAAACCTTAGGTGGTTAGAACAGCTCATAGTTGGATCTATCATAGGCCTGGATTTCCCTGTGCATCCTCCTTATGCCACTCGTGTATGGGCCTGAGCAGTCAGGACATGCAGGAGTCCCAGAGAAACTGGTGCTGTCAGTCTCCCAATGAACACTTCCATGCACGTGCAAAATGCCCAACGCGTTCCGGCTCCATCCAGCTCATTTTGCATGTACAAGTCATGGGTGCCAGTCATGTTTGGCATACTTCAGGGATTCCTGGGCAAAGATATGAGAGTCCTCCTGGCAGCTGGAGGTTTGGGCTACACACAGAGGAGCTTGGAGCTCCATTTTCAAATCCTAGGTTTGCCTGATAGGCACCACCCTCTCTCACATTGGGAGTGCTGGATTCCCTGTAGTCACGGGATTGCAGGCTTTGTTTCTGACAAGGTGTCCTATCCCGGACCTGAAAAAACACTTCTTAATGTAAATCTTTTCAGAAATGTTCAAGAGGAAAGTTTTCGTTTGGATGAATCAGCTTTTTCTCACACTAAAGTTTTATTGAAGAATACCTGACCATCTCTACTTGCTGGTATCCAGATTTCCATTTTGCATAGTGAAATCACATTGGTTCTGCTATTGTCGAGGCCTTCTCTCACTGAAGATGGCTGTGGAGCAAGGTTTGTGCTCTTCTGTACTATTATTTGATGTAACATAAATGGATTTGAATGTAACATTTTGTTTAATGTTAGGTATTCCTTGCTATTTATTGCAAGTTTATTATTACATCAATACTAAATGAGTTTGTAAGGAGATAGCAAACGAAAGACATAAGCAGTTTTATTGTAATTCATTCTTATCATTTTGCTGTACTATTTGTAAAACAAGATATCTTTGAAACATCCTTTTCTAAGAAAACCCCCAAGAAAACAAGGTTTTCTTGTAGACATAATTTATTTGGAAAGAAAAAAAAAATTAAATCAGCGTGTTCTCACATTAAAAAGTTGTAAAACAGGTGCATATTTACAAAACCAAAGTTATGTGGAACTGGCACACTACAGGAAAACAGAGCATGTAAACAGCAAGATTTCAAATCCTGCCACATCTCTTGACTTGAACTTTTGGGGACAATATTAGTTTTGTACAGGTACACATGCACTAAATTTACAGAGAGAGAGAGAGAGAGAGATGTGTGTTTGTGTGTGTGCATTTGCAAATCCACTAAATGATACACCATGACATTAGTGTGTTGACTCTGAAGCCATAGTTTGGTTTTAAACTTCAGAGATGATTATGCTTAAAAAAGATCTTTTTATAGGTATCTTCATCTGAAAATGAGAAGATACTTTCTGAGCAGTCCAAGTGGTGACATTAAGGCAAAGCCAGTTGTGCATAGTCTGAATTTAGTGGGTATCACCATATTCCAAAAATATATTATAGGTATATTCACTGATATCTGATATTCCTTATGTAGGTGACATTATACATTTAAACATCAAAGTGATGTTAAATAGTTATTACTAAGAAAGCAATCTTCCTCCTGACCCTGTCACTCCTGCAGATTTAAATAATCTGTTAAAATGAATTGAGTTCTACATAAGCAAGGAATAAAATACATGACTTGTTATAAAACAAACAAACAAAATCCTCACAGGGTTTTTTTTCAACTACATTGGTGCTCAAGAATTGGGTACCAAACAGATAAATCAATGAGACTGTATCTCGGTAGAAACAGATATCTCAGTAGATCACAGATTCAAATACATTTCAAAACTATAGCTAAAACCTCAAATTACTACCTACTTGAACTCAACTGTAAACATTACAGAGTTAGAAGTGCAGTCTTACTGTGTAAAGGGAAGAAACACTATACTAGGGGAAAAGATCACAGCTGACACCTTCTCATAAATTAGGATTTTGAGGAATCCAAATTTTGGGAAGTCTTATATACCATATAATATCTGGTAGGTCTCAGATTTTTCCTTTTGTATTTTCTGTGATGTGCCTTTTTTCTTTTTTTTTTTTTTGGGGGGGGGGGGGGATGGGGGGATAAGATAGCAGGGTTTTGATAGTTCAGGTGTTTTTTTGAAGAATCACTTTTGTGAAAGCTGTAGCATTTTCCAGAGCAGTTTCTGGTTTTTACTCTTCTAGCATGCAGTCACAGAAATTGTAGAATTTTAGAAAAGTGCGAGTTGGAGGGAACCTCTCTTCCAGCCTCCTACTCCAAGTATGGCCAGTTTCAAATTTTGATAATGTTGCTCAGGGTCTTGTCTGAGCCCCGGATGAGAAGGATGGGGGTTCCACATCACCTGCCGGCAACTTCTTCCAGTAGTAAACTACCATCACTGTGAAGTCTTTTTTCCTTGCATCTATTTGGGATTTCGTATGTTGAACACTTTAACTGTTGCCTCTTGTCCTTTTGCTGTGTGTCTCAGGGAAGAGTCTGTCTCTGTCTTCCCCATAAGTTTTGTACTTCCTACTTCCTATTTAAAGAAGTGGAAGACCTCAATTAGATCTTCCCTCTCTCTTTTCTAGGCTAAACAAGTGCAGTGCCTTATGTTTCTCCCCATACATCATATGATCCGTCCCAAGGCAACCAAATGAAGAGTTTCAAGAAATCTACACACATGCATGCGCGCACACACACACGTGTTCCTGCTTCTTCATCCTGTATTTTCTTAACATTGGTCCATGTTTGGAAAGGTAAACAGAGCAGTGAAGCTGTTGAGGTTATTTTTGCTGTACCACCCTGTCAGTTTTCCAAAGCTGAAGAAAGTGGAAGTCACAGAGAAAAGCAAGAAAAAAAAAGCATGAGAGGCAGAGAAAGTAGAGTTTTTCCTTGCTTATTTTGTAAGGCCCAATTCTAAAATGGGGCTGCGGGGAGGGGGAGAAATAAATGTGGAGAGAAGCAAAAAATTCCACCTGATTTTGGATTTCCCATTTTAAAAAATGTAATTTAAGTTGGATTTAAAATAACATTGAATTTCTGGTGACCTGGGTTTTCTAGGGATATTTTGACTTTGTGTAGATTGTATATATATACACAGAGGTTCCTGTGGCACATCTTTTCTCAGGAAATAAGCTTCCCATTTTGGCTGGCTTCCCCTTACACTTAAGACAAGAAGAAAAAGGGCAGAAATTGAAGTGTTCAAGAAGCAGTTGTAATTACTGTATGGTTGTCAGAAGGGTAGGCCACATTAGACAGCTGCTGTTGCTCTGGAATCGTCCAGCTCACTCCCAAATCCCAACTGAGTTTGGCCATATAGAACCGACAATAAGAAAAGTCACCATAGTGTAGCACAGATGGTTAGTGAAATGGAACAGTACTTGTATTTCAGAGGGTATATGAGTCTTTCTATTTTTGTTTCTTTGGGGTTTTTTTGTTTATTTGTTTGTTTGTTTGTGGTAAAACTTTGGTTTTCCCTAGCTATTGTAGTGAAACAGCACAGAAGCTTAAAGCTGTACATAGAAAAACAGCCATATACTTAACTTATTTAGAGCTGTAGCATTAAAAGCAGACCTGTAAGTGAACTATTTTAACTGCAACAATTTTCTGTGAAAATGTTGGTTGCTGTGGGAACTCTGCGCAGAGATCAGTGGGTAG
Source organism: Pelecanus crispus (assembly GCF_030463565.1). Classification (NCBI taxonomy): domain Eukaryota; kingdom Metazoa; phylum Chordata; class Aves; order Pelecaniformes; family Pelecanidae; genus Pelecanus; species Pelecanus crispus. Next base: position 104,394,514 of record NC_134644.1, read on the forward strand.
GATCTGATCTTGAAGTGATCGACCATTTTGTTGGTTCAGTTTACTTAGATAAAACTTTAACCAGCACTTCTGAATCCATTATTCAACTTCATTATCTGTCTACATTCTTTCAGGGGACAGAACTGTGCATGTAAGCAGTTCTGAATAGGTTTGTTTATTATTTTAAATTAAATATATTTTAATAATGTAACAATATATCACACCAAGTTTCTGCCGCAGAGAAAATACAGGATCATGAGCTCAGGTCAGAAATATCTCCTTGTTTGTCCATTTCTCATGTGCTAAGAAATGCTAGGGTGCTGGGGATATTTTGCTTTGTAATTTCATTTTATTTACGGTATTGATTTGGACAAAGGTTTTCAGAAGTAGAAGCCAAAGTTGAACTCTATAAACTCTGCTTCAACCTCTAAGTAAGCACAATTGATGTCTTGAACCACACATTTGAAGTAAAAACTGTCCCTTACACCTTGTTGGGACATTACTGTACAAACCTAGCAACAGCAATGTTAGCCACCATTTTATTTGTCTTTAAAGCATGTAAAAAGGTGACAGTCACAGGCCTGTGCAATGTCTGTATGTGTTCTACGGAGAAAGACCAGACTCCTGGGACTGAGAGAGCAAGGCAAAATTTCCCCTCTACTTTTTTCTTTACCTCAAGCATTAACATTTAAACCTACCTTTTCCCCTGTACTTTTGCACTATAACATTAAGACAGTTTTAATTAAAACTGTCTGTTTAATTTACTTTCTAAACACCATATCCAACAGCTAGATGAACACTACAGAAAGCTGTATTAATCTTTTTGTTTTCTCTAGGAACTGGAAGAGTCATGCCTAGAGGGGGGCTAAATGAGTGTTGACTAAAATAAAATAAAATTTGGTGTTAATTTGTTTGACTAACAATCCTAAAAGTTTTTTAAAAAAAATCTTGTCAACAAAAAGAAAAAACCAAGAACAACCCCAAGAAATTTATTTTTTCCCCTGTGGTAAACAGGTGTTTTCAACTTTTCAGCTTTTACTGCCCAGCCCGTTTGCTACGCTGTTACTGAGACTTACATATTCATGGTTCAGGGTGATTTCTGGCACTCCCTCATTAGGAAGTTTCACTGAGATTGTGCTGAGTTTCTAGACTCTCCTAAAATTCCAAGAGTCTCACTAATAGTTTCTGCCAGTCTCAATCTAGCAGTTAACTCTGTACCAATATCCCACTGGCTTCTGACTGCTTTTCCTGTAGTTCCAGTTCTTCCACACTCTCCTTCACTTCTCAGCCTTAGGGAGCACCATGCATTTCACAGCAGGACCACACTGAAATTGGTGAGAAAGTAGAGTAGGCAGCCAGGAAAGGCTGAGATTTAGCAGCACTGAAAATGTAGCCCTGGGCCTTATTTACTTAACTCCATTTACCCTTTTCTGAATACTGAATTATTAATTTCCTTGTGGACTTTCTTTTTATGATTTTAGTCCCTCGATGTCAGGGTGAGTAACTACAGTGAAAGCTGTTCACAGCCTCAGACTCTTCATGGTCCAACACGACTAGAAGACATAACCTGAGAAATTCTAACACTGGAAAGCTGCAAAGGATGTTCAGAAGCATGTTTCTTATCTAAAGTATATTTTCACAGAGATCACAAAAAGTATGGTTTTGTGGTACATTACCAACTCTGGCAAATTTCAGCTTCCAATATTTCTAGATTAAAGATTATCTGAAAAAAAAAAAATCAGCTTCTTGCAGATTCACAGCACAGAAAAATTTAACCCTATCAATTAGAAGATGTCAATATCTCAAGTAACTAAACCCAAGACTTTAAAAGTAGAAGTGCCCAGTGACCTGAATAAAATGTCACTTATTGATGACATCTGGAAATATCTTTGTCTTCCCTCCCCTCATCACCTGCCGAGAAAAATAACCCACATTGTCCTTAAACATAGTGTCAGAATTACTTTTTTGGCGTGGGTGGGTGGGTGTAGGAGACTTAAATAGCAGGTTTAAATCCTACTTACCTTTAAAGATTTTTATCAGCTGCAAAGATGGCAGCAAAAAAGACTACACTACACTACATCAAAAGTATAGAGAGGAGTCCAAGCATGCAGGGATGGGGTTAGAAAAGCCAAAGCCTGTCTGGAATTGTATTTGGAAAGATCGTGAAAGGCAGCAAGAAGGGCTTCCACAGGTCCATCAGTAACAAAGGGAAGACTGAGGAAAATACAGCCCTGGTGCTGGATGGGGCAGGGGACCTCATGACAAGGGATGTGGGAAAGGCTGAGGCACTCCCTCACTTCTCTGCCTCATTTTTCTTTGTTAAGATTTGCCTGCAGGAATCTCTGGTCCCTGAGATCAGTAGGAAAGTCTGGAGTAATGCAGATTTACACCTCAGTAAAGGAAGATGTAGATAGGGAAAATTTAGACCAGTGGACATACACAAGTCCATGGGACCTGATGAGATATACTCACGAGTGTTCAGGAGCTGGTCAATGTCACTGCAAATCCAGCTCAATTATCTTTGGAAGGTCATGGCAAGCGGAGGAGGACAGGAAGAAAGTGAATGTCAAGAAGTGCAAGAAGGACCAGGAAACTACAGGCCTGGGAAGACCAAATCTTTCTGGGAACAATTTCAAAAGATATTAAGGACAAAAAGATGATTTGGAATAGTCAGTATAAGCTGTCAAGGGGGAAATCATGCCAACCAACCTGATAGCTTTCTGCAATTGAATTATTTGCTCAGTGGATGAGTGGTCAGTGGCTAGTTTCATCTAGGCTTTAGCAAGGCTTTCAGCATTGTCTCCCATAACATCCTTGTTGAAAAACTGATGAAATAGGGACTAGATAAGTGGATGACGAGGTGGATTGAAAAGGCCAGTCAATAGTGTTGTACCCAAGGGATCAACACTGTGGCCAGTACTATTTAAGATCTTCATTAACGACCTAGATGATGGGACAGGGTGCAAGTTTGCAGACGATAAAAAGTTGGGAGTAATGGATGATACCCCAGATGGTTGCACTACCATTTAGAAGGACCTTGACAGGCTGAAGAACTGGGCTGACAGGAGTGTCCTGAAGTTTAGCAAAGGGAAATGCCAAGTCCCATCCCTGGAGGAAGAAACCCTAAGCACCCACATGTACAGGCTGAGGACTGACTGTCTGGAAAGCAGCTTTGCAGAAAAGACCCTGGGGGTCTAGTGGACACCTAGTGGAACATCAGCCAGCAATGTGTCCTTGTGGCATAGGTGGCCAGCAGCACCCAGGCTGCACTAGGAAGAGCATTGCCAACAGATCAAGGGAGGTGATCCCACCCCTCTACTCAGCACGGGTAAGAGCTCATCTATTTCCAGGATCCTAGTTAAGACAAAGGCCTTGTTGGGGTATGCATTGCTCATCTGACTGTATGAAATAGACCTTTTTGAAACTATGTCTATGACCAAAAGTGACATCTTTGTTCTCTAAAATAGCTTTTTGTATTGTAATTTAGTAAGACAAAACATATCTAAATGAAGGAAGAAATTTATCTCAACCATCTTCAGCTGCCTAAAAGTTCTGGATGAGGTTCCTACTCTAATCAACTGAGAGAGACAAGGATGTCAGAAATTGAGTCATTCCACCAGTTTTGGACATCTGTCTCAGAATGGAATAAAACACCTTCTATTTATAACTTTCTCTTCATGCTTGAAAACGGAGTCTAGAGAAATGGTTAAGACTATATGTACTGATTTTACATGACTAAAAATAGTTTAAATTAATTCCAAACTGAGTGTTTACACTAGTTCAACCTGATTTATTTTGGGGGTTTTGTGTTTGGGATTTTTATTAAAAGAAAGCAAATTTCAGTAATGTCTGAGAAAGAAACATCTGCTCATAACATTTACCTAGTTATTGATCCATCCAAGTTATTGATTTATGGTTTGGATACTACAAATAGAAGATGTAAATTAATCATAGAAAATAAATTCTGATCATGTACTTTAACTCATCTTTATGAAGGTCTTTCTCAAGTAATGCCTATTTAAAAGGGTCTGTCCTGTGCCTGTTCCCGTCCCCATCCCTGTCCCCGTCCCCATCCCTGTCCCCTTATTTAAAGCTTCCTTCTTAAGAAATAGATGGGTATAAACATGAGCTTAATTTTGCTTTCTAAAACCGACATTACAAAATGAGCTCTCATGGAAATAATACACATTAAATACAAAGGAATTTTAGTACTGTTTTCAGTATTGTGTTTCATTAAAACTTGATTGGAAAAAATAATATGAACCAGGTCAGGGAAGAGCACTTTTGAAAAATTAGGTCACAAAAAAAGATAAATGACAGAAACTAGTGTATCTTTCTGGGGAGGGGTTTGAGAAGGATGCAATAGCAATTTGTGTAAACCTAATCTTATTTAACATCTTCAATAATGATCTAGAAGAGGCAGGAGGTAAAACATCAATGAGATGTATTGACATAACTAAATCCTGAGGACTGCCAAAAGCCAGGCAAGGATGCTAAGAGAAGTTTAAAACATGGTTAGAGAATATCAAACCAAAATGTTATCCATGCAGTATTATCTAAGCATATGGTACGAGACCAAAGTGCTCTTAAGAAGAAATGAAGCAACTGATTGTGTATCTAAAGAAATTGGCGAAGGACTAATCCACAGTACAGTTAACAACATAACCCTGCAAGACTGCAAAATTACTTCCTTGATATTTTTTGAACAGTGACATAGGACTGCATTTGAGTTTAATCTATCTATGAAAATATGCAGTCCATTCTTGGCTCTTGCTAAGTTCTTGGCCACAAGGATATTTTGTGGCAGTGTGTTTCACAGGCTACCTGTGAACTCAGTGGAGAACTTTTTTGTTTTAAATGAGCTGCTTTATAATTTCACACAATAACTAATTTTTATTTTGAGAAAAGGTAAATAGATCTTTCTAATTATCCTTCAAATGATCTCTTTTTGACTGAGATGATATTCTGTAGTTGGTGGCCTGCTTATTTTTTAGAAAATAAATTGATGACACAAAATAGTTATACCTTTAGTGAAACCCTTTCTGTTTACAAAGGAAAAGAACAGTCTTTCTTTTCCCAGAATATGGAAGAACTCAAGGAAAAAAAGAGATGAAACAAAGCTTATGAGAAAAATTCATAAAATAACCTGATATTGTCACCAAAAAAAAAAAAAGTCAACTATTCTATTAGTACATCCAAGCAAGTCACTGAAGAACCCATCTCTCATCCCAATATCTATAGTGTCAGACATTTTGGCAGGAAAGTGAAACAAGCATAAAATCTCTCTTTCTCTCAAACTCCTGCTATGATTGCCGTTGAAAATACAGCATTTCTGGAGTATATATTAAAAGTAGGATACTGGTAATATACAGAAGGGAGCTGTGAGAACATAAGATATATGATAAAAGGAGCCCACAAGTTGTTCTGTTACAAAAAAATGAGATGTTTAAGTGATGTTTAAGCAACAGCAAAACAGAAAGTTACTCATAACAATATTGTTACATGACAAAAGTCCTGTGATTCTCTTAACACTAAGAAGAAATTTTCATGCTGCCTTTTTTTTCTGTCCTGACATAGTCTCAAAGTACCAAAAAGCCAACCAAAATATCACACTGTGACTTATTTCATTGTTGATGTATAAACATTGAAATGATGCAAGTAGACAATACATGTGGAACATGTCTGGGAGGAGGAACTTGAAAAAGAAGCCTTAAATGTAGAACAGTAGCCTTTCTTCCTCCTCTTCCTGCAGCTTACCTCATCCTGGTAGCCACAAACCCTCTTTTTCTCCCCCCTTTCTCCACCGCACTACAAACATTATTTCCTGCCTGCCTTCAGAGCAGATCCTGCTTGCCCTCCAGTGTCTGGCAGGTCTTTTCCAGAGAAAAGGAAGAAATATAGGGAAGTGACAAATGATGGGCCAAATCCTGGGACAAATGCCTTGGATGTCTTATATACTAATACAGAGGTTGTGATGATAGCATAACAAATATGGATACAAGCTGGGCTTCAGTTTTACTAATAAATGCTATTGACCACTTATGGTTCATTTGCTGTCCAGAGTCCCTTGCTGTAAGCAAACTTACAGCCTGACCTCTCCCCCTTTCTTAGGCCTTGCTGATGGATTGTATATACTCTGCACTAGTCTCCTTTACTAACAGAAAACATTCACTTTACCTAATATTTTTCAGTGTATGTGGTAATTTGAAGAGCAAACTGAGCCACTACTGTGACCAAAGATCAAAGGTGCTGAATAGCCACCAGGATTCCAGTTACATGGGGTGACTTTGCACCAGATGCCCAGGATTTGCCTGCCTTTTTCCATCATGTATTTCTACGCAATCATTTAAGGGACAACATGCCTCCATAATGAAATGGGACATTTTAAAACACGAAAAGGGCACACACTACTACTTGCTTCAAAACTCTCTTTCACTAAATTTATGATAATTTGGGCTAACATTACAAAGACTGTCAGACTCATTTCTTCCCTAGAAAATTTACACCAGCTTTTACACCTGACTTAAAAACGTGAGTTAGGAGAGAACCACACTCTTGACACTTCCTGCTTTGAAATCTCAGAGAAATTATGTAAAACAGAACATTCATAGCAGGTGGTGGGGCTGAGCTGGTGGAGAAGATAGTCACCTTCTGAGTGAGGCTCATTCTCCAAATCGTCCTGTGGCGTCCAGATCTTCACAGAACTTGGAGGCTTACCTTGCCCCATCCCTTCTCTCTGTCCCAAGGCCTGAGATCAGACTTTGTGGAGCTTGTGCGCCTGAAATAATGTCTTCATATTTCTATTAACATTCTTTCCTGACTTTTGAAAGTGGTAATGACTCACAAATTGCATGGGGGGCACTAAAATATGCTCAGCATTAGGAAAAAATTTAGATGCTGAAAAATGAGTGTAGGCACTCAGGCTTTTCTTGGCAAAAAAATGTTTAGCCATCAAGTTATTTTGCATTAAGTAACTGGTAATAATATTAGATATTTCTAAGAAAGTTCTTATATAAGATATACATTTAAAAAAAGACATCAAAAAACTCATGAGAAATTATGTGCATTTTCTGTTTATAACTTCACAAACTAAACAATCCAAGCAAATGAACTGTGATTATTTAGACAAAATGAATGCCTTATGTAGTACCAAGCCACAAATGTACTACAATTCATCACTTCAGGGTTTATGAGCTACTCATGTTTAGATGGATCAGCCAATCTTTCTCTGATCAATCTATATGTGCACCTGCAACAAGATCTATTGTGTGAACCTATACAGCATTGTACTATTGCTGGTATTATATATTATTTGTTCTGCATATTGCATTTTACCTCACAATCATTATTGGAAATTTCTGATGTCAGACTGATGCCTGCTCTTCACACTGAAATGTTCATTACGTTAAATGCAGAGCTTGTATTTATGGTTATAGCTCCAAGGTAGTATTTTTTTCTGTTTTCTTGCATATTTATTTAATTGCTATATAGTTATGAAATGGGTAAGTTATTAATGTACTGATTTAATTAGAAGCTCTGGTTATTGTTTTTTTCCCCCAGCTGAAAGAGTAAAACTGAGTGATTTTCATATATGGTTTATACTAGCTCTGAAGACTTTAAATACATTTACTGGCAAGCTACTGTAGTAGACACATGGGGGGGGGGGGGGTGTCAGCTTTTAATTGTAACTGTCTTGCAGAGTGGTGTTGTTTTAATATCCTGTATAGATTTTTATGTAATACACTTACTTGCAGGCAGCCTGAAGCAAGAATCAATTCTGTGAAGGATTCTTCTTTTGTTAAAAGCCAATCTTGTTTTAATGATGCATGAAGAAATATTCGAGCATTGACATTTTTCTGTCAGGTTTCTTTTGAAAAATCAATTAAGATAATACTGCTTTGACCTAGTTATCTAGTTAATGCTTATTAGGAATGTAATATGATTTACTGTCAGCATAATAATTTTTGTATCTTATCCCATTAGCTTGTGCATATTTCAAAGTGTATTACACAATGGTCACTTCTTAAAATGTAATGTAGCAGAATACATTAATTAGATTGACTGGGATCATTAGACAGAAACTCTCCCATTGGTTCTTTGTATCAAATTTGTATATCATCCCTATCAACTTAATTCTTTGTTTATTTGTCTGAAAAGTGTTTCTGAGTAACTGTGATATATTAAAAGTTTTTTAATTGGACAGAAACTCTTTGTTTCATGTCTACAAATCTTTTATTTTTAGGTCTTCCTGGGCTAAGCACACTAATTACACTTGATCACCAAATAAATAAATCTTAAGTGAGGTTTTTTGAAGTCTGATAGGTCATAAAAAAATGCAGGTAGATACATGAGAAGACTGGCATAGGAGCACTGAACACCCAGTTGAAGCACTTGATTTGGTACGTGTTCAAAATTAAAATGACTGATCTATTTATTTTTTGGATTTCAGCTGCTTAGTGTTAATGGAAAGGTCAATAAAGGAGTTGCCTTACTGTGGCATTAGTGAGGAACTATTGATTCCTATCCATTTAGTGGTCAGTGTTAACCAAGAACCGAACTCTTTTAACCTTGTTAAGCAGAACAGAAATTAAATCTTCCCATCGCTTTCAGAGCAGTGGTCTATCTCAGAACAATACTGCAGTTAGACATTTTTGCAAAGTTTATCCACTTCCATTGTGCTAATGGTCTGTGTAAAGTTAAAAGGGTGGGAAGGAAGGATGACTGACTGTTTTGTAGATCTTAGTGAAAGAAATACCTTAGTGTGGCAAGAGGCAGTAATGATCTTTCTCATATCATAAAAGGGTCTTTCTTTTAGTCCAGAGTAAGCATTTATTTGTCAGGTAACTTTAAATGCAGAACATTAATGATCTATACACCTGCATTATCATCTTTATGTGTTTTTCTTCTGGTAAAGATTCCCCTTGATTTCATGTGATTGACTCAGTTTTAATTTGATTTTCCTGCTAGAAACTCATGTTGTAGTAATGAAGACAATATCTATGTTAAGAAACACAGAAAATGATAAATATTTGCTTTCTTATAATGCCGTTTCTGCAGACAGTGAATGCATTAAAAAAAAAAACAACAACAAACACTTTTACAAATATATATATATTTAAATATATATATTTTTTTAAAGCAAGGGAGCTCTTTCAAACCAGTTAACCAGAAAGATAACTAAAATGCCATACATTAGCACTGGAAAACAAAAGAAATAATAAGGTATACTTCTTTAGTTCTTTTCTTAAAAAAAAAAAAAAAAGAAAAACTCACCTACACATTTGGCCTCTTATTGATTTCCTGAATTTCATATTGTTTCTCTACATTCTCTTTCCACTGAGTCAGAGTAGCCGAGGCCACTGTATTGCTGTCATACATCATTTGAAATGCACCATTGTAACATTTTCACTCCAACAAAAGCCACCACGTTGCATAGATTGACATGATGTATATGTGCTGAAAGTTTCTAGAAGAATTTGATCTCCTTTCTTCCAATATTTATATAAAATAGAAGAGGATATAAATGAAGAAACACTTTCTCCATATGTGGATTTCCCTAATTTACTTTAAACTTGTATGCATTTAAGGTAGTTGTAGATATCAGCAAATCTTTTTTCTACATGTCATTAGAAATTTCAACAGTCTGGAGGATTTTAGACAGCTTAATATACATAATTTGTCTTAAGCCTGTGAATATCTTTCTGTGAATAAGATGGCATCTTGAAATCCTTAAGTGATGGTGATAATGGTAAGATGGGTTCTGACTTTCCTTGGATAAATGGAGTGCATGCAAGAAATAAATAAAGAAATAAGAAATGAGTCAGGATACGGGATTTTAAGATTGGCATTGTTTACAATACACAAAGGAAGCAGGGAAAAAAGAACATCCTGATGCTATCAGTTATTCTTATTTGCACGTAAACTCTGATATTAGGATTCATTTTTAAGCATGTCACTTTTTAGCTCCTAATTAATTGCAATGACAGCGCTGTGTGTGTCTGTTTATAGGAAAGATGCTGTTGTGGCTGAGGTTTTAATTATATTAAATATTAATCATGGATTGAAATTGGAAACCTTAAATTATTGTTTAATGATCAATGATCAAACGCATAATCAAGATAAAGAAAATTAGGATGGCAGACAGCAACATCACAATTTGAATTTTACATTATTAGTCTTCTGCCTAACTAGGCACTTTTCTTGAGTATCTGAACTGTTTTGCCTTTTAACTGTGCTTGCAGTTGCTATAGTGATGGCATAATTTCGTAATGGTCTAAAAATGACACTGGCATAGATACTGACAGATAGGAATTAATTCACTAACAAGTAATTATGTAGCGAAATGTTGACTGCCATGCAGAAGGTGCACTGTGACACATTTACTGTTTTTCAGGGATGGCAGTAACATTAGCGTTGGTCATTAGTGGTAGACATCTCCGTACAGTGTTGGATACAGACTTATATGCAGACCTATTTAGTTACCTGTGTGACAGCCTTGTTCAGGACACCAGAAACAGCTGTCCTAGCCTGTATGAGCCAAAATAATTAGGCCTGTCATCTTCTTGCTCTGATTTCCCCTTCAACCTGCTCCACAAAATGCAAATATTTTGCTTTCATTGTCACATTCACCTTGACATGGATATTGCTTTGGCGCATAACTGGATGAGATGACTCAGAATTTGCATTGTTCATTCTAATAAATTTGCTTCCCCTCTACCGCATGGCAGGACCCATCAGATAAAGTCTCCCAGAGTGTCATCAATCAACATCGCTGACAGACGGCTTTTGCCTTCATTTGTTACATACGAGAACATGCTTAATTATTTGTCCTGTAATTAGTTGGGAAAATGTCAGGAAATGTCAACTCTCTGTTCACTCTGGAAGGGCTCTGCTTGAAAGCCACAATGACTGAAGTGTCATTAATGCTGCCTAACAAGACGAGGATCAGCTGGGGAAAAGTGAAAGCTTCTAAAAAAGTAATCATGGCGAGTTAAGGAAAACTGCAAATCAGCACCAATAATAAGATGTGAATCCTATTAGCAAACACTTATATTTTTCATCTGTTACTCCTCACAATAAAAATATGGGAGAAAAACCTCAAGGAACAAATTCAGTGGGCTCATATAATTTCTGTCACATATTCATTGGCATTTCCTAAGCAAATCATGCTTAATACATTACTGTAGGTAGTATCTAATATTTAATTTTCAGATTTGAGACACATTTTTACATTCACGCAGCAGTATAATATGCAATGGATATGTGAAGGTAAATATTATTTTTACATTAATCAAGGAGTGTAAGATTAATTGAATGTGAAAATTTGTTTTCTGAATTTTAAGCTGATAAGGAGAGTAGGCATTACCTTTAATTTTAGGAGCGGAAATAAAAATGAATGAGCACAATCTGTTTATCAAGTATTTACAGTTGCACGCAATAGGCAGCTGAACAGATTTCTTGAAATCACATGGACAACTAGGAAAGATCATCTCTCCTTTCTGTGGTGGAATACAAGGACAACTTCCTGTATTTTATATTAAAAAAAGAAAAATTAAAAAGGAAAGAAAAAGGAAACCATATCAGTGAGACTAAATAACTGCACTGCTTTCTCCTTATCTGTATTTTGGAAAAAGAGACACATTTGGTTTAATTTTGCAGTGAAAGGTTATAGAACTACAGGACTGAAAGAGATGAGGATTAGAGAAACAATGTAGCTAAAAATAATTTTTAAGTTTACTAGGGCCATTTGATATTTTAGTAATTATTTGTAATCAGCAGTTCTGTTTTGTGTTTTCATATTTCCTATATGAAATCATATGATATACATTTTTAATGCCTCATCTTCTTCCTTTTTTTTCCCTTACATTATTAGGAAAGTGTATAATCATGTGGGAATACTTTCTTACTTAATTACTTACATTATTTCATCCCTCGTTGCGATTAAGCAAATTATTGCTTGGTCTCTTTAGAAAGGATAATTAAGATAGTGTTCTGGTGTTTTACAATTTACTCGTTGTCACAGGTATGGCTAAGCTAATTATCAAATGGTTAAAAATTTATTCTGGGAAGAATATTACAAGTGTACCATGTGGGCAAATTGCTTCCAAGGCTAATTCAATTATAAATGCACTGTACCTATCATGTTGGTATGATATTTGTCTTGGAAGGTAGAGAGCATGGGAATATAAGCTCAAGTTTATTACTATAGTGCCTGTTTTTGTATACTAGGTTTTGGAAAAAGTCAACATGGTGTCTGCGAGAAGGAAGAAACACTCTCAGTTAATTCTTTTCTTTTAAAAAGAAATCATAACGAATGAGTGCAGCAGAGCAAACAGAGGCTGCAGTATGAACTATATAAAATCTAGATGCTGTTCATTCCTGATATTCTGATTCCAGTCAGAATAAAAATGCCGATAAAATTATTCTGACAAGCTGCTCTCTCAGCCCTGAGTGGACTTCCATCTTCATCCCCTAAACCAACTCACAATTCAAAATAATAAGGCGCTATTACCAGTTTTCCTGGGGAAAACCCCTCAGGATTGACAGGTTATGAAGACTTAGTAACCCTTTTATCCTATAAGAAAGATGGTCTGTTCAAACAAGGGTGCTACTGTGCTTTCAAAAGTAGAGGGGGTGGCCACAACTGGAAAGATTTTGAAAATGCTCCCTAATCAACCAAATAGAATAAAAAGCTGCTATTATTTAATGTATCAGCACACCATTTCTGAAAGAATTGGTTGCATTTAATGCAGGGCACAGAGAGGATTTTTAAATATCTTAATGTATTCGTCTTTTTGCATTCTTAGTGTTAAGTCCTAGATGCATAAGGAAGGGCTAGGGCAACCCCAGCTATGATTATACCTGCTGTGCATATGTGCTATTAACAGATGCCTTCTTGTAGTAATTTACTCTGAGGTCAGTCTTGACACTTTCCACTCTAAAATGAAAAGTAGTCTGCTACTGCTATAGCAAACTTTTAATAATTTATTGGGAGGGTTTGGTTTTGTTTTCTAAACAAACTTTGCAGCAGAATGCTATAAATGGCTGGTGTTTCAAAAGGAGATGCCATCACATTGGTCTGTTACAAAGCTTACTTTAATTTAAGGTTACAATTACTGCAGACTAAACTTATAAGACACAGTGCACTGCTGATAATATAGTGAGGAGAACATGTCCCCTGACAATTATGATCATTCTTTTGAATCAAGTCTGAGTTACCTTTATGTAATAAATCTGTTGTACTTATTCATATCCTTCATATCCTAGTTGAGCTTATATATAAATGAAAAGCCCTCTTCTGTAACCTTGATAATTGCTACAATTATTCACACAAATAAAAAAGACATGTTCTGATTTATTAATAGAAAGCTATGAGGATAAATTTATTCTAATACTCAGAGGAATACCCAGCACACCCTCCTCTTCCACACAGCTTGGGGGTAAGTACATACAGTACGTGTCATGAGTCCCGAAATGATGCAACTGATAGTGAGTCAGACTGAAAGAATGCAGTGTGCTGCACTACTTGCACCATGCTTGGAATTTAACAACACCTGCATTAAGTTTGTCAACTATACAGGAGCCCAGTGCTGGTGTGTAGGTTGCTCAAGCAGA